>NC_046384.1:7518233-7818233 GCF_011125445.2 Fundulus heteroclitus
CCGGGATAGGAAGCGAAACGTCTTCAAACTTCGGAATAAAGTCTACTTTTGTTGTTATTGTTTTTTTTTTTCTTTAACTTTTTTGGAATGTGGCAAAGCTTATGCTGGTGAAGATTCCCGGTCATCCCGGTCAAAAAGTAAAAAAAAAACAAGCAAACAAACAAGACGCATGGCTCAACACAGGAGAGCTACCTCCTCAGGACAAGACTCTGCTGTCCACCTACACCTTAAGGACAAAGGACACTCGTTTGAGGACCAAAATGTTCACATTTTGGACAAAGAAGACAGATGTTTTGAAAGGGGTGTGCGGGAAGCCATCTCCGCTAGAGAGAAAAAAACAACCTTAAACAGAGGAGGAGGCCTTAGGTTTCAACTCTCAAAAACTTACAATACAGCTATAGGATTAATTCTAGCCAATCATCACCTTAACTCTCAACTCCATGCAGGTGATCAAAACATCGTTCCTTTAAGCCAAGCCAATAACGACCCTAACGAAGAGTCATTAGGGTCGTTAGAGTCGTTAGGGTCGACCCTAAAGGGTCGTTACAGAGGAGTACAGAGGAGTGGACCAGTTTCAGGTTAATTTGCAGGCCAACAATAACCTTAACGACTCCCTATTACTAAGGGCGGTAGACCTGTTTCGGTTCAATTTGCATATTATCTAAGCCATTACAAGGCCTTTGTTGGGCAGTAGTATAAAGCTTGGAGCTCCACACTACTACAGACTTTTTGAATTGAGAGGGTTCTGGGACAGAAAGCGAAACGCTCTCAAACTTCGGAATAAAGTCTAGTTTTGTTGTTTTTTTTTTTCTTTAACTTTTTTGGAATGTGGCAAAGCTTAAAGCGGGGTTTGGTTATAAAACAACATCCTAAGCTTTGAACAACTCTCAGAGCCTCGTTCCGAGAGTAGAAGGGAACTGCCGACCTGCCAAGACATTGTCGTCCACCAACAGAAGCGGCTAAGAGGCTGGTTTAGATCGTAGACCATCCATGTGCTAAAACGGCCCAGTCAACTTCCAGAGTAAATCCAAGAGATTCTCACGCAAACTAACAACATCAAGGATGGATATGTTCATGTATCCAGAGTCAGTCACACAAAGCAACAGTCAGCAACCCCTGTTTCCTCGTTTCTAAGGTGGTCATGGTTGGGTGTTTAGCCAACAATCGATCAGGGACCGCTTTAGATGACCGCAAGAACGCCTGGCTGCTCTGACGGAGGGTCTAAAGCAGGAGTGTCAAACTCATTTCTATATGGGGCCACTTTGGCGTCATGAAGTCATTAAAAGGGCCGGTTGCACGTGCATAGACGATACTTTTCATTTCATAATTTCATTCCAGTTTACATAGAAGTATAAAAAATACACAGTAACATAAAAGTAGCAACCTTAGGCTCAGTTTATACAGTTTATCTGCAATAAAAGTTGGTACTGGGGTGAGTTACACTTTAAATTCATCATTCTGCATCACTTTTTCTCCTTTTGGACATTTCTGGGTTGTTTTAATGTGTTGTGGGAAAACTGACATCTAGTAGCAGGATGCTCTTACTACACAGTAAAAAAACTAAAAAACATTCACTACAGGAGGCACAGTTTTAGCCACTTTATACACTTTAAAAGAATATATGCCTCTACTTTATGACACGATACGTCTTCTTTTTGGCTCCTGAGGGCCGGATAGTTTACCTCGACGGGCCGGATTCGGCCCGCGGGCCTTGAGTTTGACACCTGTGGTCTAAAGCCACCCAGGCTGGTGTTACACAGTTGTTTAAGGCAAAAGTTTACAGCTGTAAACTAGGCCAAAGACAGCAGTTTCGTCTGAAGTGAAGCCTGTCCCGACTCGCCTTGTTTTCTGGATCCTTACTGGGGCTTTTTTTTTTTTTTTTTTTTGCTCGTCACACCCATCAGCTCAGAAATGCTGACAATCCGCTCATTAATTTGAACGGTGCAGCCGGGTTTGAAACGGGAGAACCCCTCAGCCATTTCCCTAATGGTCTGCGCGCCGGCTGACTGGGGCGGAGCTGGGAATGGTGCTGGAGGTGCTGCGAGCTGAGCAGCCATGATGGCTAACCACCACACCAGAGTCCCCCCCCCACCCCCCACCCCCCACCCCTTGTTTCTCCTCTCTCTTCTCACCCCAAACGGCTCAGCCTGTCACAGTCCGACATCAGGGTTCACTGGTCTGTCAACATTTACCAGCAGATAAAGACAGAGAGGGGGAAATTCTCCGCCCTGGAGAGCTCATCGCCGGCGAGAAGCGTGTGTGGAGAGATGCGGAGCGAGTACTTATGTGTCTGTTCTCAATGACAGCAGCCAAACAGAAAACACTCATGCGGGGAGGAAGACGGGCCGAGTACATCAGAGCCCACCGAACGCCCGTGAAGCAGCTCGTTGGCGAGAAGTGACGACGGAGAGCTCTGACAAATAGGACTCCACGCCCGCCTCCCCCTCGGGCTTCGTCTAACGCCTCGTTCTGCGGCCTTTTTCGGCTAACACAAGCTTCGCCGGCTTAAACTTATTTGAAAGGAGAAAAGGAGAGAGCAGGACAAAGATTTGGGATTTAGCAGCCACACCAGCTAATAAACAGCAGGGGGATTTCTCTGCCGCTCTTTGAAAGAGTGGCCGCATTGAGCGGGGAAACTTCATTGATTCCCAGCTAATGATCCACCTAGACTCCTTTTAAACTTCCCATGTTTGTCGGGAAATTTATTTTCTAATTGGGCCACAGATGACAAAGATCTGTGCGAAGTGCCTCTGAAGCCCGTCACGCAAAAACACAAATATCTGCTTCAAACGGCACTTTACTCCTCCGTCCCGCTGTCAAAGCGAGAACTCAAAGCAAACGGCTTGTTAATCTACAGATAGATGTATTTATTAAACCGTCGTTGATCTTTATAAGGAGGAGATTCACCTCAGAAGTCAGGGTTAATCCGAGGCTCCTGTACTGCCAAATAAGAACAACAAAGTCTTTAATTTGAGGAAATTTCTTATGGAAGAATATGCAAACTAATCCCTACAAGAGAGAAAACTTCCATCTTTAACAAACAGAATATCTGCAGATTATTTAAACACATAATTATGGAATTCTAGAAAAAAAAGTTTTAAATGCCATTTAACACACTTTTCCATCGTATGTATAAGAAAAAAAATGTTTTAAAGCTCAATTAAAGAGATGAAAAAAGCCTGACGAGTTAAACAAGAAGCATAAGCTCAGAAAATGCTGAGTCACTGGTTGCCAGGGGGATTCCCGCCTTTTCCGGGGAGCCTATAGTGCCACATTGACAAAGAAATTAGGACAAATGTTTTACCCTCAAACAAACATTAAATGCGCAAAAAAATACATTTGTATCAAAATAGATGAGTGACGAAAACTTCTACTGGCCACAAATGTAAAGTTTGATGAAATTAAAGTGGATGAATCTGAGTTTGGGTGTGCACGCCTCCATCACAGGGCTTATTTGATGGAAAACCAGAAGTCCTACAGCAGTCATACACACACTGGGTAAAAATAAACCAAAATATCAATATTTTTCTATTCCTCAATGCTTCTTTATTGAAGAGCTACCAGTACTGACCTTTGAACTACAAGAGTAGGAGTTCCCCATAACTTTGTGTAAAATAAACTTTTTATTTTTTTTGGATATTGTCATTTTTGAATCTATATAAACGTAAATGTGATAAAAAATATAAGGATAATAAAGTAAAATGTACGTTTAGATGCACCTCGCCGATAGGCGGTGCTATTTGTAGAACAGGCTTGTGGCAGGCAGCCACATGTGGTTTCATAAAGCTAATTTATCCTGGTAAGGTCCAGCCTTCTATGAATCATCTAAACTTTGAACGATGCAAAGAGAAGCTGAGTTACAGCGCTTCAAAAAGCACCGACTTCCCTCCTCAAGGCAAATTTTCATAGTCGTCTCCTAGAGAAACTATGCATATGTTTTATTTATTTAGCTTATTTCACAAATAGTTTATTATGTATAGCTACCAAAAGTCATTGGACCATTTTCCAGTTTGAGCAACACAATTTATTTGTGTTTTGCGCGGGTTTTTCCAATGCTGAGGGTGTAAAAGTGATTTTTAAAACGACTTTAACTGAAAGACTAAAAAAACCCTCCATTAAACCTATCAAAAATGCAACCAAGAAATTGGTAATCGCAAAAACTAGGGAGGCTCAGAGTTAAAGACGTCTTTGTTTTGCAAACATCTGCTGGACATTAAAATTAAAAGTAAAACCACAACCATCAACCTCCCTCCCCCTCCATTATAAAATTGAATAATAGATGGATTGAAGGTATGGATTGGTATTTTACAGACCTCTGATGGCTCCACCTATAAACTCACACAGGCAAAACTGTTCAACTTTTCAGCAGAAGCATTTTCTAATGTTTATTTGAACATTGCTGAACTCGTTCAGGGACGTATGCAAGCGTGACCCTGCATATTTATTATAATTTGACTCTCTCTAATGCTGGATAAGTGGATGGTTAGCAGAAGCACAATAAATAGGGACCCATACGGCTTTTTAAGGTTTCATATTAAATATGTTGGAAGCTGGAAACCGAACTTGGAGTAAATATTTATAGAGATGGCGAGTGAAAGGCTTTATAAAAAAAAACACGTCACCTCAGAATCTTGTTAACAAGATTTCCCTCAGATTGTTTCCTAAATGTCATCTGTTGTCACAGCGCAGCTCCTCACACACTCACGGCACACGGAGGAGGCATGTGAGGCGCAGGTCACACGATGCGACTCGTCTCCCCCATCATCTTCTGGTTCCCACATACGTGTCACCTGTCGATGCGATTAGAGCCGTCCGCGGGCCGGGCGATGCGTCCTGACTGGGGAAGACAAAAAGGCATCAGTCATCGACGGTTTGCCGCTGTGTCACGGTCGCTTCGATGTCACGGAGCTGACGTGAGCCGAGCCTGGTTCTACAGCCCGCAGCCAGGAGAAGACAAAGAGCATCAGACGTCCAGGTTGATCCCGCCGAGGCTGAAGCAACGAGGCAGCGACTCTGGACAGCCGGCTTCGTCACATTACAACACGGCCCCTGAGATAATCGGCAGGATAATGCCGGCTCATTCTGTTTGGGACTTAGTGGACTGAACCCGACTTGCAGTGGTAAAAATGTGGGATAGGACAGCAGCGGTCAACCAGAAAGCAACAGTCTGCTTTTTGTTTGTTGCATATTTCAGAGAGAAAGTCAACTGTTCTTGCAGACATTTCCAGCACCTAAAGTTGATAAAATCTCGCTAAGCAAGTTTCACGTCTGGATGTTTGACCTCTCTCTCCGCAGATTTCCTTTAAACCTGTTGCTTTACTGAGCCTGGTTCTGCTGGAGGTTTTTCCTTCCTGTTAATGGGTGGTTTTTCTTTCCACTGTCGCTTCATGCTTGCTCAGTATGAGGGATTGCTGCAAAGCCATGTACAATGCAGACAACTCTCCCTGTGGCTCTACGCTTCTCCAGGAGTGAATGCTGCTTGTCGGGACTTTGATGCAACCAACTGGTTCCCTTATATAGGACATTTTTGACCAATCTGTATAATCTGATTGAATTTGACTTTGTAAAGTGCCTCGAGATGACATGTTTCATGAATTGGCGCTATATGAATAAAATTTAATTGAATTGACACTGAACCCACTTTTTTATTTCTTTTCTGTATATTTGAGTTTAGAAATTTCCAGAACCGTAATGTCAGCCTGCCTTATCTGCTCTAAAACCAGTTCTGATGTGTGTCTGAAGTCATTGTCCTGTTTAAAACTCAACCACCGAACTGCTGATTTGAGGAGACTTGAGAGGTGGTTCTTAGTCATCATGACCTGGTCCACTTTCTACAGCAAAACAATCCCACAGCATGATGCTTCCACCACCGTGCTTGACACTTGGTACAGTACTCTTACGTCTTGTTATTATGGCCAAAAGGCTTAAAGTTTGAGCGGACAAAATGTCATCTGAACCAAGCTGTCTCTCTTAGATGAACAAGAACTTTGTGAGGAGCTTCAGAAACCAGCCGGGAACCACAAAGACTCAAGTTTGCCATGAACTGGGATCCAAAGAGAAGCTTCAACACCACAATTTACACTTTCAACCTCAAATCAACTACATGTGCCTATGTAGACAACGCAAATGTCTTCTGGAGAAAAAGTTGTGGTAAAACAAGTTTTTCCAAAGTGACACGCTTAGTATAATCTCATGACGTACATTTTTTTATTGTTATGGCCATGAATCAATTAGCATTAAAGTAAAAAAAAACAGCTAACTTTAGAGATTTTAGTTTAACAGCTGAAAAGAGTCAACAGTTATCACATCTCCAGTGAGCTCCCACTCGTTTTTACAAAACATAATGGGAAAAAATAAAAAAAAACAGCAGAAGCTGACACTACAGCTAATCAACTAAGCTAATGGCGTTAGCTTAAGGCTAACTTATTTGGACTTGTTAGCTTAGATTCGCACCAAGCGATGCAGGTTTTCACCACTTTCTTTCAGAGGCTAACCAAATTTAAAGGTCCAATTATGATTATTGTCTTAATTTAAGACCTCGAGGGCCGGGTAAAATGAGCTTGTGGGCCGCACAGGGCCCAGGAGCCCCAGGTTGAATGCAGCATTGTAATTCTGACCGTACCCGTCGTCCCTCTAAATGCATTCGGCAGCGTTTTTTTTCCCCCCAGATGGTTCGGTGAAAACTTACCATCTGGCATGTCAGGTTACCACAGACCAGAGTTATTTCAGGCTTTGTGTCACAGCTCTACCTTTGAACGCCTTCCAAAAAAACGAGCAGCCTTAAAAAAAAATTAAAAAAAATACATTCAGCCTTTACTGCCGTGTAAATACAAGTTTGATAAAGCGGCTGAGACGGAGCGGATCCTCGCGGCTCGCCGGGTAAAAACTCTGCTGGAATGTGACGGAGGAGCCAGGTTGGGTTTCACGAGCAGGTGTCTGTTGTTTTTCTCCCTCGTGTTTCTCACACTGTTTCACCACCTGTTCATCTCAACTGCTTCCTGGGATTTTTTCCCCCTCCCTCCTCTTCCAGCGAAGGGCTTGGGAAAAAGAAAACACTACAGGGTGAGCTTCAGCTCTGAATTAAGCTTCAGGAAGTGAAATAAAATCGTTTTAACTCCTTGGTTTGAACGTTTGGTGGCGTTTCAGGGAAGAGAGGTGCTGCGGCATTTTCTTGTGTCAATGATTCATTTATGAAAATGGTGACGGTGTTGCATACGACCTGGGAAACTCTGACATCTCCAGGGGGCTGAAGTCATTAACTTCCCATTTGCTCTTCTGGTCCAGCACTTCCGTCTCCAACCGTGTCTCTTTCCCTCCGACTAAATAATTGACACAGGGATTACAAAAACAAATATTTTCTCCATAGAAAGTACTCCTGACACAACGCTCCTTCCTTTTAACTTGCTTTGCCCAGGGCAGAAGATAGACAATCACTCCTAGCCTCATTCTGGTTCTGCTGGAGGTTGCTTCCTGTTAGAAGGGAGCTGTTTCTCTCTACTGTCGCCACGTACATATCTGAGCCCGAATGCCTCGGTTAAATTAACCCGATTGGGATAATTTAATACAGTTGTGGCGACGATGAGCGTGACGGAAACTGTGTTTCTGCGCTGCTAATAAAGAAGCAGAGGCACCAAAGCCATCCCACAGCATGACGGGACCTCCACCCTACATTTCTACTTCCGTTCTGAGGTGCAAATCTCAATTCTGCACAGATGTCAAGCATGCAGACGTCTATGCATGCTTTTAAATGACTTAAGTTGCCATTTGCTTGTTTTTTTCCAATATGGCCCCGTTTTTTGGCTTTGCAAATGAAACATAACTATTTTGATAGCTTTTTTTTTTACAAAACAGTTTTAAATCACACAACACAACCAAAAGGCAAAGAAAAGAGGCCGTCATCTTGAGCGGGTTAAATAATAAACGGCGTCTGACGCCTGATGCTCTGCGTGCCATGAAGTCACTTTTCAGTCTGAAGGGTCTGGGAATTCAGAAACGTCCTTGAAGCGAATCTCAATATTTCACACGGTGTCCGCGGGGCATGCACACATCATTGCTTTGTAATTGACTTTTCAGCATTTTATTCCACTTTTGTTTGTTGCATATTTCAGAGAGAAAGTCAACTGTCCCATCCAATACGTTTCCCCCCCAACAACTTCTATCCAGTCGGTAAAAAATAAAATTGGGGATTCTTCTTGCAACCATTTCTCAGAGATGTCATCATTTAATCATTACGGTTTCGGGTGCAAATTTCTTTTTGCTTCACCCTTTTCCACGTGACCATGGGGAAACTTTGGGTTTGGATTTAAAAAAGTCTCAAAAGGGGTAAAACTGGACCACGTAGGAGCAACAGATTTATTCTAACTTTATTCTGGTCGTCCTACTGGAGGCCCCTCAAAGACATATTTTACCGCAGTGCAGCCTTATCAGGCAGGTTCTTGCAGGAATGTAGAATCATTTTGCCTTGGATTTCCCTCATTTTTCAGTCTGCTTCAGGTCTTTAGAGTGTAACAAGTCACAGAAAAAGTCCCCATAAGTTATCTCTCATGTCAGCTCTCTTGGTTTTAGCCCTTTAATCGCTGTTAAACTCTTACTTCCTGCCTAAATTGGGTGACATGGGGAGATAAAAACATTATAACACAACCAAGACACCCTCCCCTGTAAGAGTCCAGTTTAAGATTGATGTAAAGGGTTGCATTAGGTGTGAGTAATGGCAAAACATGAAGGTTTCTTGGGTGGGGGGAGAAGCTGGGAAGGGTGCAGGAATTAAAACAAGGAGTTTGTGAGCGTGTCCGCCAGCGTTCCCCCTCTGCGCCCCGACACCAGTTTCCACGTTGCCGGCTCGGCATTACACTTGTCAATGAGTCTGTGGAAGCAGGGCGGCTGGCGCTTCCTGCGCGGGCCGCGCACCGCTGCCTCCTCCTCCTTTTTAAAAAGGCGCCGGCTCGTGCTTGAACGCTCGCCGCGTCCACGCCCGGTGCCCTAATCCAGGGCCTGCTCTTCCTTTAGGCGGGGAGTTAACTTAATCCCTCTCATTTAGGCAGCTGCACCAGCGGGGACCGGGGAGAAACGGGAGGAGGAAAGTTCACACTGTGACAGACACTTTCAGCTGTTGTGACGGCAGCAACACGCCTGTCCGTCCGTCTCGGCCCCGGCGTTTCAACGCGGCTGTGAATAATGCATGCCGGTCAGAAAGGCGTGGGGATGAGGAGGGGAAGGGGGGAGGGAGGGGGGGCACGGCTGGGAGGACAGCCGAGGGATGGGAAACGGTCGGGGAGAAGAGAGGGAAAAGTATTCACACCGCTGACAGGTTTGTCAGGTTTTCTAGACGAACTCCAATCTGAATATTGGGAATTTATGCAAAAAGTGGTGCATAATGTCAGGGGAGATAGAAAGCAAGCACGGCTGTTAGTTTTAGAAAAAGTAGTAATGTATTTGTATGAAATCTATTGCTAAGAACGAACTGACCCGGCCTGGGGTCTTTCTGGTTCTCCCTGCGCATGTGTGGTCTCTCCCTGGGTACTCCAGCTTCCTCCCACAGTCCATAAAACATGCCGGCTAGGTTGACTGACCTCTAAATCGCTGTTTGGTGTGAGTGGACGGTTGTTTGTCCTGGGTGTCTCTGTGTTAACCTGTGGTTGCCTCCTAAGCTTTCTGGTTGTATCTAACAACTGCATCTCAGTCAGCCTTTGAGGAAGTTAGACCCACTTTTTGCAGCATCCTGGTCAGATTTAACGGCAGACCTTGACTGGAAAGCTCAAAAACATGTATTTTCATTCTTTGTTCTTTAACCATACTCAGATGTATTTGCTAGCTTACGCTGAACTGTCCTCCTGCAGAAGCAAAGTGAGCCTAAGCTTAAAATATATATATTATATATATATATATATATATATATATATATATATATATATATATATATATATATGTTCAGGATTTTCTGCTGGAAAGCAGAATTCACGTTACCAGAGCAGCTCAAAACACTTGATTGGATGAGCATGTCACCGTCGCCGCTTACACTGACCATGTTTGGACAATTTTACAGTTATTCACATACTTCATTGCAAAGATCTGGTTTAATTTGTCAATGTTTATCAACATTTAACTTGTAGCGTTATAAACGGGTGCTGCACACCACTTCCAATGTATCTTGGAACGAGATGTTATGTTGACTTAATGTCCGGATGGACTATCTACCCAGAAAGATACTGATCGCTTTAAATGATTATCACTCTAAATCACAAATATTACTACAATATGCAATAGGAAGGAAAAATGGACAATGCTTAAAAAGCTGGAGGGAAAACGGTCCTGGAGCTTTTTTTTTTGCCTACTTCATGTTGTCAGACAGGTTATATTTAAGAGATTTCATTATTCTACAGGTCTTACTGTAATCTGGCTTCTGTAGCTAATGAAACATAATAAGGTGGCTATTTATCAAGGGGGCGATTACTTTCAGACGCAGGCTGGATTGGAGAATTTCTTTCCCCTGATTAATAAAATTATCTTTAAAAAACTGCCATTTCAGTTTACTCAGATTAGCATTGATGCTAAAACAGAAGAAATCTGAGATGGTGCAAATGCTTTTTTTTTTACAGACCAACTAGCCTAAGCTGCAAGCCAAAATAAGTAGTTAAGAAGCTGTAAAACTGATGAAATGCACCTTTTAACCTGAACTTCTGTGCATCTTTTTTCAACCTCACACCTCAACCAACCCATCTTGAAGCGGTCCAAACATTTCTTGTAATTCCTGCAGACGTCTGCAGGCAGCGCCGCCCTCTCAGAGGCTTTCATCTGGCACCGGACCGCCTTCTCCCCTGCTATTCATCCGCAATGGGCCGAGACCAAAACCTGTAACAGATTCTTTAATGAGCTCCTGAGCGTTTGTTAGGATCTGAAGACAAATAAGCAGCCTTCTCAGTGTCAGCCTTTGCGTGTTACCCTTTGAGTTAGGAAAGGTGTCGGCCTTGGTCTTTGCTGGGGAAGCAGCCCCCCTCCATTCAGCTTAAGTCCCAAGGGTTCATCCACAGGTGCCGCTTCCAAAAGAAACAACCGGACAAACAAATCAGCTTCAGTGCTGAAAAGCAGCAAAGCTCTCCTTGTGTACTCTGGCAGCGAGTAACCTGAAGGGAAGGAATCTTACTCTCCTGGCGTCAGGAAAGCTAAGCTCACCGTCGCCGGCAGGAAGCGGCGCGGCTCGTCAGCACATCTTCAGGGCGCTCCGTCGGTGGGAAAAGATCCCAGAGGCGGCCCGTCACTCCTCGAGCCTCTTTGTTTTTGGATCACTCCATTGTTCCTAGGAACTGGAAATGTTTTCTCTCTCGATGACAAACGGCGAAGTCTTCGCCGTCACTGGAATATTTTTTACAGGGGGAGTTTGAGTTGGACTGAGCCGCTGGAAAATGCGGGACCCAGAGAAAACATCATGAGCAGATGTAGAGGTGTGGCTGCAGATTTAGGCCAGGACACACGTGTTTTTACAAACTTCGTGGCTTCAGATCTTTTGGGGGAGATTTGTGCTGCTGGGTGGTCAGAGGTGACAATTTATTGCAATGGTATTTTTTACAGCCATTAACTTTCATCAAGAACTTCAAGGCTGAAGCAAAGAAGACTTCAGATAGTCTTACAAGTCAAATCCGGGTTGCCACCACAAGCGCTGTGGTCAAGATCATAGACATTATATACATAGACGCCTCATCATGTGCTGGAGCGCATCCGGTGGCGCCGCCATCTTGGATGGGTCTCTCCTACTCAAGGCTGGCATAGGAGCCAACAGGAGTAAACGCAGAGGGAGCAACTTTACTCGTATTTTCTGCAGCTACGGGGCTACTGCAGCTAGTTACAATAACCGGCAATAATCTATTTAGAGTAGATCACGGGGTGCAGATCACCATTTTGGGCTGAGATTGGTCCTGAAGACGAGTTTTACTTGGTGAGAACAATGCAGGAACCCTAGAGAGGGACCATAATATTATGTTTATTAATTTGTTACCGGCGTATTTCACAAAATAAGGCTGAATCACGTTGCCCAATTAAGTAGGCTGGAGTTACAGAGTACAAACACATGCAAGAAGCTGTGCAAAACAATATTTTTTTAAGGGTCTGAAGCTCCAGCCCTAGTTGCAAGCCGGGTCGTGTAAGACACTGGAATGACCTGGAAATTATAAAGAACACTTTTCCAGGACTTACATTTTGTGCATGCACAAAAACTGTGTGCATGCAGAGCATGCAAAAATATGAAGAAATTATTATTGGTGTTTAGAGAAGGCTCAGGCTTGTATGTGAGAGAGAGAGGGAAATAAATTTAAATGAACAATCCAACTTGTTTCTTAACTAAAATCTAAGATGTATTCATTTAAACATGTATTGATTTGTAATACAACACATTTCTTTGTTTGAGAGCATCAACCAAAGTATTTCAGCATGAAAGCCCGTGTTTATTTACATATCTAATAATATCCCATACCACATGTCTGTCTTTGTTAAATAGCATAAAAGTATGAAATCATAAATTTATACACCAATATGGCATATGTCTGTCTGTTAAAGAGCACAAAGTTATGAAATATGTTGTCTAAACAACATATTTCAGCATTAAAACATGTTTTTAATGTGTGACAACGTTCTTTATCATGACCACGTCTCTGCCGTTTGTAACAAACCAAACTTTGTGAAAATCAGGTAAAAAAAGATCAGGGACTTATGATTTATTTTAGTTGGACGATATAGAAAAAAAAGCATATTGATAAAATAGAAATCATATTGATTGATATCGATAATTATCAACAAATTCAAAACATCTATTTTAAGTGCAGCCCTGACCATTTTATGCTGTTGCTTAGCAACCTATTTTTAGATACAGACACTGAATTCAAACTCAACCCTTTATTCACCCAACTTTTCACCAAAACTGCAAGTTTTTAAAAAAGAAAAAAAAGAACACGTGCTCTCTGACCTCTCTGAAGGGGGCGGAGCTTGGTTCCTGGGTCTGCGTTGTGATTGGTTGGGAGGACGTAATGACTGTAATATTAACCTACATGGCTTGAATGCAAAAGGAAGAAAAACTTTTATTCTATTGAACTTTTTATTGATCCTTTTTTCTATCATTGATATCCATCTATCGATCGATATATATTGTTATTAAATAATCGTCCAGCCCTACCCTGGACTGTTCTCACAGGTTACTTACATTCCCTGCAGCCACTCCTAACCACAAGTGGTCACTGTTGTACTCACAACGCAACAAATTTAAACTTATTTTAGCACAACAGACCAGGAAAATAAATTGGATTTTATTTTTAATTATAGCACCAATAGCATTCCTATTTTCTGATACAGCTCGACCCCAGTAGAAAACGTTCAAAATCTACTACAAGTACTTTTTAAACGTAGTTATTTCACTTTGCACCCAGAACAGGTTTGTGTTGTGATTTAAACATTTTGTGTGGGTTAACATGGTTCGGTTATCAATAGATTTAATTCTCTTTTTGACATTTTTTCCTCACTTTTCGTTTCATAACATGCGTCTTTCTGCCAGTTTTTTAATCAATTTAGGTTTGTTAATTTCTCCTACTTTACGTTTTACCCGACTTCCTAATCATGTAGAATCATCTAAAGTTTCTTTTTCTGAAGCCTTGTGTTTTTTTTTTTATTCTACAATAGTTTACACACCTTTTGAACCATTTTCTCTTCTTTTTGGCTGGTTTTAAGCCTCTTCGTTGTAATTTCCTGGGTGAGAAAGATCGCAAACTTCAATCAGAGAGAGAATCTGAGACACATGTCAGGGCCTGCCTGTGCTCCCTCTGCCTTCATCTTCCACCCGCCTGTCTTTAGAAGTCAACTGAAGCAGAAGCCTGAGAGACTGAAACCCGGTGTCAGCTCTGGGGGATTCTGCAACACCTCTTCAACCCAGGCTGACTCAGTGCATTTAACCCAATTCAGTCTGATTTGCTTTGTGGGAAGTCCAGGAGACTGAAGTGGAGGCCTCAACAACCGTCTGGATCAATGACTACCAGACAATCAGAGCCCAGTTTGTCAGACTGAAGGACTGCGTGTCTCACCAGGTGGTCAGGAGCACCACAGGGCACTGTACTCGCACCATTTCTTTCCAGCCTGCATACTTCAGACTCGCTGTACGAGACAGAAATACTCAGATGACTGCAGTCGTTGGGTACAGAGATGGCATAAACGGAGCTAGTAGACCGCTTAGTGGCATGGAAGCAATCAAGTTGTCTTGAATGTGAACAAAGCAAAGGAGAGGACTGCAGGTTTCATGAGAATCACGAATAGCTCAAAAACTGTTTTCATCACGGGAGAAGACGTTGAGGTGGTGGATGAGTATAAATACCTCGGTGTTCAAGAAGAGACAGAGCAGACCGGACCTTCTGAGAAAGCTCAGGTTCTCCAGTGGTTGCAGGAAGATGCTGCAGATCTTCTCCAAGACTGTCGTGGAGAGCGTGATCTCTTCTCCCATCATCCCCTGGGGCAGCAGCATCCGAGCTGAACAAGCTGATAAAGAAGGCCGGCTCTGTTCTGGGGATTCGTCTGGAACCTTTTGGAGAAAAGAGAGATTCCTCATCAGCTGAGGAACACAATGGACCACAGTAATAACACGGCAGAACGTCTTCAGACACCAGAACCACTACAGGAGATCCGTCCCACCCACAGCCGGCACCAACAATGTAACGGTAGGTTTTTATTTACCTTTAGAGTCTCTGTGGACGTTTGTTTTTCTATGTGTTTTTCTTTGGTTTCATGCTAAATGCCATGTTTTGTATTAATATATCTTTCAGATTGTGTTGTAAAATATCTTGATTATTTCTCTTTACGGCCTTGTTGCATGGTTTTATGATTCGTTAAAGCCATCAGGCTAAATCTGAGACTCTTCCTTTTGCTTTTGCTTTTGTCCAGAACAGCTAAACGTCTCTGCTGGAACTTTAAAGTGAGCTTATCTGAGATAAATTCGAATAAAGCTACGGTCCTATTTAAGCCCCCCTCCCCCCTTTTTTTTTTCAAACCAAACTGTTTCCAAAAGAAATAAAGTACAAATTGTCTTCTAGATCTCCCTGGAGGCTGAAATAAAGTCATTTTTTCCTGACACACTAACTTTTATGTTTTGTTTTCCAAGAAAGAACACCAGGTTACATTTAAAAAAAATAATACTATTTAAACGCCAAAGCTCTCCGACGAATCTTCCGCTCAATCAATCCGATTCCCGCTCCCTGGGGAACTCTTCTTCTGTGCAGGAGGACTTCAGACATGGCGGTTGTTTTGTGCCTTTCCTCTCCCGTTGTTGGCAGTGCTTATGTAATAACAGATGGAAGCTAGAAATTAACACGTCTTGCCTGTCTTGTTTGTTTTTTTTTGTTTTTTTTGTGCCTCCTCTTTCCATTTATTTTTAATGCGGCGAGCGCGAGTCCGCTCTCCTGTCGTTTGTCTCTCGCCGTGAGTGTGTGTGTGCGTGACCTCGGTGAGCCGGCAGCACCTGTCAGGAGCGCGTCGCACCGCGGTTTGCGCGCCTAATTAGCACACAAGGAATTCGGTGGCACGAGGCGTGCAGCGTCAGTGGGAAGAGACGAGTGTGGGGTGCAATTAGGATTTGTTGGCATGCACCGAACCAAGCGACGAAGACTCAAACGAAGGCAAGGAGGATGAAGAGGAGGAAAGGTTGGGGGGGGGGGGGGGTTGTTGTCGGTGTGGGAGGGGAAGGTTGCATGTGGGGCTCCCGTACTTCTTTCATCTCTTCAAAAAGATGCACAATCCAAGAATTTCGGTACCAAGAAATTTGAACTTCAAATAAATGCATGAAAGAGCGACAATTATGTTTTATTTCACAGTCTGCCTGCTTTGGTGGACAAATCTGTAAAAACACGATTATTGGTCCACCTCAACAAAGTCATTTCTAAATCTGCGTGGTTTTTTTTTTTTTTTTTTTTACGTCCCACGTGGCCCCTGCTGAGCATTTTGCGTCAGGTTGCAAACAACTTTTGTCTTTACTAGCAGACCTTGAGGACGTTTTGGATTGAGAACCTGCAGGTTTCGTCTCCACAAAGCTGCTTTGGTGCAGCGTTCAGTGACCAAACACCGACCAGGGGTGGGTTAACCTCAGCTGTGGGTGCATTTCAATGTTTCTTCTGCTACTACTTCTAATTTTCCGGCGAACCGTCTTCAGAGTTTCCGCGACAAGTAGTGAAGGACTATTTCCCTTTTCTTGAGCAACAGGTAAATAAAATGCGTACTCTTGTGTAGCATCCACTAATACAAAGACAGCCAATGACAATAGCTTTGGCCATTTAAAGTGAAATGATAATAAATTGTGGTGCTGAAATCCTTTTAAAATGCAATAACTGCAGCCAGTGACATCATAATCCACAAACAAAAAGTTTTTACCTTAGTTTTAGTGTAGTTTGCTCATCAGACCGAAGAATATATGGCTATCAATCATATTAGTTCATCAAGGATGTGTACTAGGCAGCTCTAGTTTTATTCCAGTGATTTAAATTAACTACAGCATTTAATAGTTTGATCACTTCAAAGATTATGCTTGAATTCAAGATGAGAACAGTGGTCATGGGACTTTAAAGTACTTGTTCTGTTTTAACCATGTGATACATTTTATATTATTGGCTTTAATTGGTTTAAAATGGTCTAAATTACCATGTTACTGGTTGCTTTAAAGTTATTGGTTTGTACAGATGTGCAAAGTCTGGATATGTTATCCTGCATTAAGTCCAGCTTCGTTAAATCCCAGGTTACGCTTTTTTTATACCTTCATTTTGTTTCTGAAAGCTCCACAAATTGGGCTCGTCTGATTTGTTTGGCACCTTAATCAAGAACCGTGGCACTAAGAGGGTCAAGAGTAAAGCTTTGCAGAACCCGAAAGGCTTTTGGCACCTGGTCAGACCCATAAAGTAGCTTAGAAAGCATCCATGTCTGGCTAAACTCTACTAAACCCTCATGAAACTATGGTTCCATAACAAAAACTGGGACCTTTGGGCCACAATTAGACACAAAAACGTACTGTAGATCAACCAAGGTGCTTCATCCTCACAGGGAAGCACGGTGGTGGCAGCATCATGATCTGGGGTTTCATACAGCAGCAAACGTACAGATGAAGGAAAAAAAAAATGGCCGGGCCAGAACCCGGGGAACCTCTGCAGGTGGAGTCAGTGAATATTAAATATGAAATACAGTCAAAAGCAACCAGGTTGTGGCAATTTAAAATAGACGCCCCATTAAATGTGACTTTCTGTGTCACTAAAACCTTTTCCAGGACTGTGCCGACTTTTCAGAACCCCTCTAAAATGTGCTGGACCTTTTTTTTTTTTTTTAAACCATCTCTACACCACAAAAAAAAGGCCAACCTAAAGGTTCTCTTTGGTTTTAGTCGAGCAAAAACTGAACTTCACTTGGTGTCCAACTTTACTCAAAGAAAGACAAAAGTTTAAAAAAGCGTTCCTTTAAATAATTCGGTTTCTCGTCCTCACGCCACGCTTGCGAGAAAAGGTCTCAGCTCTGATTCTGTCAGCCCGACTTTTCTGCTTCTTCTCAGACTTTCTTCTAAACCAAACAGCAGAAGAAGAAGAAAAAAGAAACAACTGAAGAAGCAACAGAAAGAATTTAAAGGTGGCATCTTTTAGCTTCCAAGTTGATGCTTGAGCTTAACAATGGCAACAGACTTTGTTGGGGGGGGGGGGGGGCATTGATGGTCATTACAGATTCATCAAAGCAAGAGAAATGTGAGCATTTGAGGAGGGGGAAGCGGCGGCGGCGGCGAGGTCGGACATCCCGCCCGCATGACTTATTCATTCTTCACGGGAAGAACGGGGTCTGTTGGGAAGCTCAGACGAGCAGAGGGGGCAGGCAGGACCTCGGTTTTGACGCCGCGCCATCAAATAGACCCCGATAGCTCTTGCGCAAACAACACGGAAAGGGAACAAATGGCTCTTTAATATTTCCAAAAGCAATAAAACGTCACGAAGACCGCGATGAACATGAGAGGCAAGAAGAAAGAGCTGCGGCCGAGCGCGTCTTTCTGCGAGCTTCAGTCAAAAGTCTGTTTTTATCTAAGGGGGGCGAGGCAGAACATGTGGCCCCGGCTTTAATAATTTAACAGACATCAGGACGGCACCTGCTGGGAGCCTCAAATTATCGCCGCGGCTTTGAACAAACCGCTGTGACATTACGGCATCTGGCTCTTCAGCTTACAAACACAGACAGAAGAAGACGAGAAGAGGAAGAAAACGTAAAAAAAGAAAGAGAGAGGATGCATCGGTGGTGCCGAACGAGGCCCGGGGCTACGGAGTAATGAGCATGTCTCTGCGGAGGCTCCGCCGAGCCGCTTTTCTGAAAATGGTTCCTCGTCTTAATAAATCCTAAATGTGTCATTTAGCTGTGAGAGAGGAACGACGGAGCGGCCCGACGTCGACGCTCGTCTCGCTTCTCCTCCTGGTGGACGACGCCCCGGCCGCAGGTACAGCCCTCCGCCCCTCCTCCTCAACGGGTTCAGTCGGTTACAGGATCAAAAAAACTTAAACGTGGATAACAGGAGCCGCACAAAGGCTTTCAGTCACTTCGAGGATGTCAGGACTAACAGACAAGATGGCTGAGCTTTGGCTCTGAGGCGTCAGGACTCCTGGTCAACGCTGGCATCAGTGTAGCATCACTGCAAAAACAGAACTAAAAATAAGTAAAACTTTCTTCAAATGAGTGTATTTGTCCTTGTTTTGAGCAGGTAAATAAGACTTTTTGCCAATGGAATGAGATTTTTCCACTTAAAATAGGAACAATTCATCTCTATCATCTTATTTCAAGTGCAGGATGTCTAATTATCTTATTTTAGGGGCAAAGATACTCATTCCATTGGCAGATAATCTTATTTACTGGCTCAAATCGAGGACAAATAGACTTTCATGGAGGTGTGCGTATCAAAGTGAAAATGCATTTAACATCTTATAGTCGTGGTTACCTCTGTTTGGCTTTAAGCGTCCATGAAAAGAGAGAGTTTGAGTTAAAAAGACGGACGGGGCATCAGGAAGCAATAAATGAGCGATGTTTCCTTTAAGAGGAGCGCACGTTTCCATTTCCCCAGAGTTAAAACAAAACGCTGTTAAATCACCAGTTTTTACAAACATTGAGTGTAAAAACTGGTAATAAGTCTTTTACATCAGCATGGGGGAATTTTGACCCACTCTGCCTTGCAGGATTGTAGGAATTCAGCCACATCTGAGGTTTTCAAACATTAATAATCAGTTTAGGGGTTGTAGTTAGGTTCAGAGTTTGACTTGAACTCCCCTAAACGTCGTCTTTTTTTTTTTTGTCATTTTATTAAAGCCAAGGTTGGATTTGGATCATCATCCTGCTTCATCGCACAAGTAAACCAGACATCACCACGTGATAGCTGGATTTTCTTCACAGTGGTTCTGACCAAAGCAGGGTTCTTCTCCTGGATGACCCCAGGGTGGAAAGTTTGATTTCATGATGAAAAGAATGGGCCTAAAAGCATGACATGACTGAAACATCATTAGTTCAACTTTGTAGTAGAACAGTTTTTAATGTTTGCTTTTATTTTTTTTTATTTTGTTTCCACATTTTATTCCAACTTGCTTTTATTTTCTTATGTCTTAATCATGTAATGCATTTTGCATTAATAAATAATAAATAAATTTGCCTTGCCTATAAATACTGCAGACGGCTGCTTAAATGCTAGATTTGGCAGGACGTCGGGTTTCGAGTCCCATTCAACAAATTCTGCATGGCAATATATATAATATTAATATTTTTGACCGCTTTATCTACATTTTATAACAAGATTAATACGTATTTTGGCAAAACTGACCAATCACGCAGCCGTACTTTCCAGCCTGATAAATCGCAGTGAAGTTTCTAGCCTACTTCATGCTGTCAGACGGGTTCTCATTAACTGGTTTATTTATAAAATAAAAAGTATTTTAAAATCAAAGCAGCCATGAGGTCTCGGTTTGGCTGGTTAAAGGGAACCAAACAATGAGGGTAACGACAGTAAATCCATGATTTTCACACTACTGAAATTTTTTCCTGCTACTTTTCATATTTGCTGGTCTGTATTAAACTTACTCTGGTGATCTTGAACATTAAGTGAAACATTTAGGGAGTTAAACACTTTTCCACAGCAGCATTTCTTAGTTAAGGCTAAGAGAAGCAACCGGGGCTCCACAGGGTCCATTTCTGTGAACAAAGCACCGCTTCCAACCACAGCAGCGTGTTTTTTATGTGAGCTTTTTTACAAAGCCGGGAGAAAACGGCCGAAAACGCACAAGAAAGGTTCATCTAAACAAAGCCAGCTTGGAGGGAAATCATCTCCGGCCTGGTCCCAGTTTCTTTTGACACAAACTTATCTGAGCAGTTTTAATTTTTCATCCCTGCATCCTGCTCCTCGACCAGTTGTCCCCGGGCCGTTGCCGCCTCGGCCCATGTCTCCCATCCTGAAATGTGCTCTCTGAGCCCAGGGAAGGGGAAAGGAAGGGAGGGGGGGGGGGGGGACGAGCCCAGCCAAGAGGCCTCGAGGCCGCACCCCTCTCTCCGGACCCCACAACCCCGGGTCAGCCAGTCCTGCTCAGCCTCCTCAGGAGAGGAATAGCCCGGCTACCGGATCGAGGAGGAGGAGGACGCCCCCCCCGGTGTCTTGTGTGATCAACATTTAGAGAGCAGCTGGAAGGAGGAGCGTCTGTTGGAGACCTTCTCCCGTTCGGGCGCAGCTGATCTGCCGCGTGAGCGTTGAGCGGCGTTTGCTGCGGTCGGTTGTGCGAATAAAGAGAAGGCATTGCAGAAGATGGGGTGCAATTTTTTACACGCCAAGCTTGGTTTTCCACAGCGATATTTACCTTTCTGGGTTGTTAGGGTTTAATGTAGTAGGTGCAGCCACAGATTTTCATAAAGAATTCATTTAGTTACGTTTTATTGTTAAAAGGGACAAATCACAGGCACGGCACTTTTCTGTGCCGGCTAAAAACACTAAACACTAAAAACAGCCACTTTCTGGAGATTTTAATCATTTGACCATTACAACGACAGCAGATTTAAGCTACTTCTCTTTACCCGTTGATATTAGCCACTAAAAACTTCCCATTAATGCTCGTGTCTCAACTATTGCTTTCGTTCCTGCTGATATGATGTTTTAGCGATGGTTTAGCGATGGTTTAGCGATGATTTAGCGATGATTTAGCGATGGTTTAGCCATGGTTTAGCGATAGTTTAGTGATGGTTTAGCGATGGTTTGATGGTTTAGCGATGGTTTGATGGTTTAGCGATGGTTTGATGGTTTAGCGATGGTTTAGTGATGGTTTAGCGATGATTTAGCGATGGTTTAGTGATGGTTTAGTGAGGTTTAGCGATGGTTTAGTGATGGTTTAGTGATGGTTTAGTGAGGTTTAGCGATGGTTTAGCGATGGTTTAGTGAGGTTTAGCGATGGTTTAGCGATGGTTTAGCGATGGTCTAGCGATGGTTTAGTGATGGTTTAGATCAACCTCGCTGGGCTCAGTCAAGGTTTAGTTTATTAATTTAATTCAAAAATAACTTTAAAATTCACACACTCCCAAGTCAAGGCATTTTGAATGAAAAGGAGCAGAAAGAAGAGCAATCTTATGACCTCTGCCCCTAAACTCATCTTACGACAACTCTACATCAGTTCTGTTACTTTTCTACATCCATGTTTTCTCAGTTATCCACATTTGCTGTAATGACATTTTATAGCATTTAGAGATAAACATAACACCATCATATCCATATTTTCTCGTCATGTCCATGAACTCATCGTAACATTGTAGTTTTTATATGTTTTTTTCAAAGTCCATAGTTTTACTGCAACGGTCTGAGTTTTTTTTTTCATTATATATAACTGTTCCTTTCAGGTTAAAGTGACTTTTTTCAAACCTTTCTTGGATGTTCACTGGCAATATTTTCTTATTAGCTTCATAACAAACCTGGAGAATGTTACAATCTACTAAATCCTGAAATTTTAATAACTTACACTCCTTACAGGGCACCAATAAGACAATAAACGTTGACCACACCTATCTCAAGGTGGAAAAATCATTCAAGTGTGGAAAGGTCATCTGGCTACCAATTTAACACTATTCTAGGCCCGGTTAGCCAACCAACATACCTCTACCTGTCCCCCAACGTTTCTACCCCAAACAGGGTATTTACTGCCGTCTACTGGCAACTTTGCCGGATTTGACGTCATGCCACGCGTGACACTTTGGTGCAGCAGGGCGACCAGATGCAATAAACTTGGAAACTCAAACCTGAAACTGGGAACTAATGCTTTTGGAGTACTATCACCCCATTGGTTCCTATTACTGTAAATACCGTAACGGGGGCTGTAGCATTAGTTGGGATTGGCAATCAGCTTTTTCTCTGCTGCTACAGTTCCTCCCACCAAGGGAATAAAAAAAAAAGAAGTTATAGAATAGATCCTAGGCATTACGCTCCTTAGAAACCTACTAATAATAATGTTAGTGACATTTTGAAGTATGCAAAACCAATAAAACAGTGAAATCTCCTACCGGGGGTGAACCTCTCCACCTGAGTGGGTCTGAATTAAACCCACCGGTTTCCTCCTTCGTCTGCAGGCGACACACTGACACACAAACCTGAGGCCCGCAGCTACGAAGCCCACCTGACCCGATTCCTTCAAAAGTTCCCATAATGACTCCTTTCCCTTTGTATGAGCGCAGCAAAGCGGCACAAAAAGATGCTGAGATTAATTTATTTTCAGATCTGCCACGATAAAAACTATTTTATCTTTTCTAGTAGCTTTATTTTAGTCGTAGTGCTTCCATGTCGGCTCTCGCCCACCGCTTCTGGACTCAACCGGTGTTGCGTCACACACAACAGGAAACTAAGCAACGAATCACATTTATCTTGATCTCGACTTTGACACAAATAGCATGAAAATAACCCCCCCCCCCCCCTTTTCATTGAATTAATATATGAAAAACATCAAAGAACAGTGTTACAGGCTTGAATACTTCGTATTAAATACAGGAGATGATCAAGTCTGTGATTTCCCTGGTTGGAAAAAACAAAAGCAGTAAATCAGAAGCAAATATTGGTAAAATGTTCATGTTGTCATCGTGTCTTTGTTAAACCTGGGGGAACCGCTGCCTTAATTTATCTTATTTTTCTTTATTTAAGGCTTGCCTGGGTTGTATTAGCTCGTCTCGTCTATGATACACCTTTGTTTAGCCTACCTGATGTTAGATGAGTTTATTCTGCCACATCATTCATTGCATTTCTATAGCCTTCCTTGCTTTCACTTAGTCACCTTTGTTTATTTTAACAACAGCCAGCTTTAATTTACCTTAGCACAAACCTAGCAAACAGCAAATCTATCCACCTGACTCTGAAGAAGACAAATAAAGCAATAAGTCTGTATTATCTTTTACTACCTTGTTTGTTTATTTTAATTTCAGTCAAGAAAACTTGCTGCCACGATCGCAGAGCGCACACAAACACACTGCTGGTCCGGCAAACGGGATCGTCAACTATTAATCTGATACCTCCGCATGTGGCTTCACATAAACATGACCAAAAATCTGTTCTCGTTAAACATGTTGGCTAAAACTGAGATGTTGACTGTCCACCGTGGCTCTACGCTCGTCCAAGGAGGAGTGAACGCTGTGAGCCAGATCTTAAAATAGGAAACCTTTTCACCGATCTGTCCGGATGACGCGGTACAATCGACTTCGTAAAGGTGACGCCGTGTGAATTGGCGCTATAAAAATGAACGAACTGACTGGATGAAGCGACTCTCTGGAGCTTCGCAGGAATTCCCCCCCCCCCCTTGATTCTGAAGACTGGACGATCCGATGCTGTAACGCTGCTACCGACGGTGTTTTGCTACCTGGCGCTGAATTTTTCTGGGTCAGGCGCAGAGACCAACATATGAACTTACATGTGTCTCCAATGTTAACCTTCTGCTATATGTGTCTCGTCATATTTGTGCTTCTCGTGCCAGAGGTTTTTTGATATCTCAAACGGTATCCTGTTATTAGGATAAAGTGTGAAATATGTGTTTTTCCCTCTCCCTTCCTATTGTGGCCTCTATCTTTCCACAGAGTCAATGGCAGTGCCCTGTGGGGCGGTGTCCTTGGCAGCATGGCCTCATTAAATGTTGAAATGTTTGTGATGTATTTTTATGGCGGTTGTACATTTTATTATTGTTAAAGTATATCTGATTCTTATTCTGAAAGCCACCGACACTCAAGTCGAAACTTTAAAAGCTGGTTCAGAAAGCCAGGAGCGCGTCGCGGGTGGAGACCACCTCAAAAGACGACAACACCAAGTCTGCCTTTGCTCTGCAGCGAAAACACAAAGAGACCAAGGATGGAGCGTGTCTTCGGTGCGGCCTCCTCCCTGTCCTCTAGGCTCCTCAGGTGAGAAAAGAGAAATTTCCCGTCCAGAAAAACGAGGCGTCCAGCTTCCTGACGTCTGCTAAAAAAAACTCAACTTTTAGCGTCATGCGCCGCACGTTTTAGGCCTCCGCATTCTGCAATTGTCTCGGGTTCCGCTTGTGTTTCACAACATCTGTATCGACCATCTGACTAATTACAGCGGCGTACAATCCCGCGTGGATCCGGAGAAACCTGCCGAGACCCCCCCCCCCCCCCCCCCACTAGAAAAAAAAAAAAACATGGCCTTCCGGTCAGGATGAGGAAGCATCCTCATTGTTCTCCGGCAGAGATGATAATTTTCTATAATTTCCAGCATCTAAACAGAGAAAAACCGCGTGAGAAAACAAAGCGGCGACCCGCCTCCACCTCCTCTTCGGGGCGATGGGTGGGGGGGGGGGGGGGGAAAGAAAACACACCGAGGCAGAGGAGAGAAAAGCCCGTCTAAAAACAGCCGGTGCAGCTGGCGAGCCGCAGAGAGAGAGGCGTGCTTTTCACCGGGCGCAGCTTACTCCTGCTAAATGTATGGAATCAGACTCTGGCTAAAAACTACAATTACAGGTGATATACAGATTGAAATCACAGGGGCCGCCTTTTTTTTTCTTTTTTTTTCCGTCGAGCAAAATTGTCCTAATGAGCGGTTTGGCGATTTGTGGGGTGGAAGGGGAGGGAAGGGTTGGAGCCGGTGTTGGAGGAGATTGTAAAGTCTTCCTGAGTGTGTGTTGGGGCGGAGGAGGTGGTGGATGGAGGGGGGGGGGGGGGGGGGGGGGGGGGGGGGGGGAGGCATAAACAGCTGCACCTGCTGCTGCGGCGCTGCGTACTGCCACAGTTAATGATATCGGATGATATCATTAGGCAAAGTGCTCATAAACAGATGTTGGAGGCGCTGCCTAAACAGTGTCAGCCGAGTCGGCTTGCATCTCTGCGAGCGTATTATTTATGTAGACGTTTAAGTTTGTTATGTTAATAACCCCTCTGTTAGCGCGCAGGGGGCGGCGCGGGGAGGGGAACACAAAGATGACACCGGCGTGGCAGTCGGAGCGCACCTCGGCTCGGATCGGGTGTTCAGCCCGGGTTCAAGGACGGGGAGTCGGCCGAGCTCTGGTAAGGACGAAAGGCCGAAGCCTGGTTCTGACGGGTCAGACGTTTCCCGCATCCCTGACGGCTCGTCGCCACGGAGCAACGAGGCGTTTCACTGGGATTTTATGGGAGAGATCTACACTAAATGCCGCATGATGGCGAGGCAGGCAGATTATCCACAGTTTTTGGTATTTCCAACATTCAGACACCAAACCAGTAGCTACAACTCCGACTGGAGAGCATCTGTGAACAATCAGATTCAGGTTTTGACTAGGCCAGGGGTTTGCACTGCAAAAACGCGACTAAAAATAAGTAAAATGTTCTTTAAATTTGTGCATTTGTGCTTGATTTGAGCAGGTAAATAAGATGATCTGCCAATGGGATGAGACTTTTGCACTTAGAATAGGAACAACTCATCTCTATCATCCTTATTTCAAGTGCAGTATATCTATTTATCTTATTTTAGGGGTGAAAATACTCACTCCATTGGCAGACCATCTTACTTACTCGCCCAAATCCAGGACAAATACACTAATTTCAAGAAGAATGTACTTATTTTTAAGCTCTGTTTTTGCAGTGTGCATCCTGTAGCCCCTCCAATGATGTTCTTTATATCATTTATCAAAAAGGATAAAGACCAGAGACACGTTTTTAAATATAAATGTAAGTAACGGACACTTCCAGCTTCTTTATGCTAAATTGACATTAAGTTACCACACAATGAGAAATGTTTAAAAGGAATTATTTTAGTTCCTTCATTTCGTTATTATGCTGCAAACCACATGCTCTCCATACATTTGGAACATTTAATTTAAATAAATAAGTTTATCGTCTACTCGTAGAAGTCTGACATCTTTGGTGTAAAACCTAAAATTGGAAACTTTTCTAGTTATTTAATTGAATCACATTTTACACCTAATTATTGAGCTGTTGTGAGATTCTCCTACCTGAGACTTTGGATCCCTGCAGCTCCTCCAGAGCTACCATGGTCCTCTTGGCTGCTTCTGATCAGGGCCGGCTGCTGGCACACAGACATGAGGGGTCATCATTATGCGATCAGATTATGCTCCAGCAGATTTATGTACTTGATTTGTGTTTTCTTCATGGAAATAACTTAAGATGTGTCTAACACACATTAAAAAGGAAACTAAAAGTAAAATTTTATTTAAATTAATATATTTTTTCCTTGATTTGAGCAGCTAAATAACACTTTTTGCCAATGGAATAAGGTTTTCGCACTTGAATAAAACAATTCATCTCCATCAACTTATTTCTAGTGGTAATTATCCTTTTTTAAGGTTAAAAATACTAATTCCATTTGCCAATATTCTTATTTAGCTTAAATCAAGGAAAAATACACTAATTTCAGGAAGATTTTCCTTTTTGCAGTGCATCCAAGAGACGGTCTGCACTTTAGTCAGATCTCTACACCTATACCGGCCCAGCGCTCCTGCTGGTAGAGCTCTCAGGGTCACTGAGGCACACAAACCCCCTGATCCTCGTAAGGTGGGGGGAAACAAGAAATAATAATAAATAAGAAATAAATAAGAAAAAAATCAATTCATCTAAGTTTTAAGAGAAACTGCATAACATATCTTGTGGATGACCATCAAAATAATCATAAAAAATGACCAAAGCTGGAGGGTAGAACCGGCCCTGCTTCTGATTCTGACGTCCGTGTCTTAGTAGGTCTGCAGGTGGTCCATCCTCCCTCCAGGTCCAGATGATAGACAGATCAGAGTTCTGGACGACGTTCAAACCTTGGGATGTTGTTGTAGCCCGTAACATCATCAGAGTCCCCTCACACCCCCACCATGGACTGTTCTCCCTGCTGCCCTCTGGGAAGAGGTTCCACAGCATCCGCTGCAGGTCCTCCAGGTTCTGCAAAAGCTTTTTCCCTGCTGCCATCAGACTGTTGAACTCTAAACTGGACTCTGCATCACATTTGCATCACTGCATCTCTATCTAGCATTACAAATGCTGTTAGTTTCTAAATGCATTTTTGCACCATCATTTCTGCACATACAAATGGTTTTAAATATTCTCCTGTGCACTGTGATCGCACGCTGTTTCTTTCTCCTGCATTGTTTACATTTCAATTGTTTACTTTTTAATCACTGCTGCACTTTATACTGTAAAATACTGTAATTTACAGGCTGTATGCAACAAAAGTTCGTTCTGTATGCACTCTGTACATACAAAATGACAAATAAAGTTGTCTCAGTCTAAGTCTACACTGCAAAAACGGATCTAAAAATAAGTAAAATGTTCTTAAAATTTGTGTTTTTGTCCTAGATTTGAGCATGTGAATACAATTATCTGCCAATGGAATGAGTATTTTGACCCCTAAAATAAGATAATTAGACATACTGCACTTGAAATTAGATGGAAATGAGTTGTTCCCATCTTAAGTGCAAAAATCTTATTCCATTGGCAGATCATCTTATTTACCTGCTCAAATTATGGACAGATACACTAATTTTAAGAAAATATTACTTATTTTTAGTTCTGTTTTTGCAGTGTAATACCTGACCCTGCTTTAAACTGGACCAGAACTTCCTCCCTGACCCATCTGCTGGGTTCTTCATGATGCTGGTTGTTTTTATTTTAGCTGAATCAGAGTAAAGTTGGCTAAACAAAAACTTTTTTTTTTTTTTTTTTTTTTTTTTTTTACATTTTCAGTTGTCACACTTATGGACTACTTTGTGTTTGATGCATAAAATCCCAAAGACAAAAAGACAGAAGGATGTTTTCTGGGTCGAGATTCAATATCTCTTCCTGTTTTTCAAAGATTTTGTTAAATAACACAATTTTTGTTTCTTATTATTCTCCTCCAAATGCTTTTCAAACAAAGACAGAGTTTAGTTTAAATTTACCCCCATTTGTTGCACATTTCTTCACCTCACTGACAACCTGTTTTTTTTTTTCTGCTGAATGAAACCCAGGTGTGTCACCAGCTGCAGCTTTTTTCCAAACTCCTCTCTCTGGTTTTCTTTGGACCTCCTTTGATTTGTTAGGAACATCTTTAAAGGGACCATCTTAAAAGCAAATAAAGTTGCTGCTTACCTTAGTGGTGACTTTCACCTCAGTCCTGCCGTTTCTTCTTCTATGTATTTTTTTTTAATGTAGAAGGACGTTAGCGGCCATTTTTGTCTAACAACATCCCCACCTTCTGGGGAGGAGTGTGAATCATGAAGTGTCGCAGTAAAGTTCAACATCTTTCAAACAGAAGGGCGTCTCCATCTGGCGTTGGGTGAAATGTGGGGACAGGTTGCCAGTCCACACTGCTAAAACTAAGTAAAACTGTCTTGAAATTTACACATTTGAGTAGGTAAGTTTAAAGGTGCCACCAATGGAATAAGGCTTTTGCACTTAAAACAGGAACAATTCATCTCCATCATCTTATTTCAAGTGCAGTACATCTAATTATCTTATTTTAGGGGTAAAAATACATTTTGTGAATTAACTTTTGCCGTTCATCACGCTGCAAAAACGGATCTAAAAACAAGTAAAATTTTCTTAAAGTTAGTCTATTTGTCCTTGATTTGAGCAAATAAATAGGATTATCTGCCAATGGAATGAGTATCTTTGCCCCCAAAATAAGATAATTAGACATCCTGCACTTGAAATAAGATGATGGAGATGAATTGTTCCTATTTTAGGTGGAAAAATCTTATTCCATTGGCAAATAGTCTTATTTACCCGCTCAAATCAAGGACAAATACACTCATTTCAAGAAAGTTTTACTTATTTTTAGTTCTGTTTTTTGCAGTGCACGGGAAAACTTAAAGAGAACAATGTTTGAGCTGTGGGAGGAAGTCGGAGTACCCGGGGAGAGACCCACTAACGTACAGGGAGAATGTTCTGCTTAGATCTGGGAAACACATCGACACATTGTACTTTTCCAGACTACCCCCAGTTCTTAGTTTGTGTTTTTTTGGGTTTTTTTTGGTTCGATAAATAAATCATCAATAATAAAGTAAAGCCTGTCCCGTCAGCCTCGGTTTTACAGCACCCCTACACGTGTTAACAGATTTATGGAAAAGGTTAGCGTTCTGTTATTCTGCTCAGGCGCTGCCATTTTACCTCCTCCTCCCCTTCACCTCCCTGACTGGGGAGCAAAAAAAAAAAAAAAAAAAACCGGGGGAGGGAACATGCGCCCATTTCTCTGGCACCATTATCCTCATTTGTCCTGTCAAGAGAATGACAGGCCGGTTGACTCTTCCCCAGATACGACCATTAGGTAACGCTCTGTCATCTGACAGCGAGGCATTCTGCCGCTCCCTAAAAACCCCCTAATTATTTCCTTCGCCAGAGACAGGCGGCGGCGGGTAGGTAATTTTTAACCTTTCACGTGCACCTGGGGAACCCTCCTCCGGGGAGCCAAGGTGCCTGTGTGGCATTCAGTCATCAAAACATGACCTTTTATGGCCGTTCGGAGAGCAGTTGGCACCGGGTGCCACGCGCCGGCTAATGCTAATGTTGATGACTAATTTATGCATCAGCCGAGCGCATCTGCAGCAAGTTTGGGGGAGCGGGCGACGTGTGATGGAGCGGTGAGAGGGAGGAAGAGGACGAAAAGGGGGGGGCGGGGGGGTCATGGCTGCAGAACAAGCAGAGGTGAGAGGCGTTTTGGGGTGAGGGGCGGGGCTTTTGGGACACCCGGTAGTCTGACACGTCCGGGAATTGTGGCTAATTATGTTGCAGGGAATACATTCGCCGTGACCAGCGAGCCTTTTTAGAATTTGTCGAGAGCAATCTGACTAACGTGACTGACCTTTACTTTTTTTTCTTTTTTTTTTTGTAAACCCAAATTACAGGAGTCCAGAGAGCATGCAAGATGTGTGCATATTCAATGACCTAATTGCCTTTTTTTTTTTTTCTTGTTAGGATGCCCTGCACCTTTCCAACCATCCGGAAAGCAGGATGACAGGAAACGGTTTGATACATGAAAACCTGGCTGTTCTTCCACTGCAGAAATTATTCTCAGCTATGGCAGTCAGTTTGAGATTTTTTTCCCCCAGATTTTCCTGATCCTGTTTCCAAATCTCAAGGCTTTCCAAGCAGCAGGTTATCCGAAAAAGTGACGAATTACGGCTGTCCATTAAAACATATAGAGGAGTTTCATAGCCGTGCTAACATTGAAATGCAGGAAAAAAGATGTAATCTGGGATTTTTCTCATGGTTGAATTCAATTCAATATTATTTATATAGCGCCAATTCATGAAACATGTCATCTCAAGGCACTTTCCAAAGTCAAATTCAATCAGATTATACAGATTAGGTCAGATTATACAGATTGGTCATAAAGTTTTCTCTCTAAGGAAACCCAGAAGGTTGCATCAAGTCTCTCCAAGCAGCATTCACTCCTCCTGAAAGAGCGTAGAGCCACAGTGGACAGTCGTCTGCATTGTCCATGGTTTTGCAGCAATCCCTCATACTGAGCATGCATGAAGCGACAGTGGAGAGGAAAACTCCCCTGGTGAAATCTTTGTTTAAAAAAAAAAATGAAGTAATGTCGCCACCTACATTTAGTGACTAAAGCACGGTTAAAAATCTAGAAGAAATTATCCAATTTGGGTGTAATGTGGTCCAGATGTAGAGCAGGGCTGTTGACATCTAATAGATTATATCTGCAAGAAGTTGGCCTGCCAAGAACAGGCATGGATGGATGGATGGATGGATGGATGGATGGATGGATGGATGGATGGATGGATGGATGGATGGATGGATGGCCAGGCAGAGGGGAACCCAATCATTTTTTAAGAGGTAAGCAAAAAGACAGAAGATTCATTAATGCCGTTTTTTCTTTTAAAGATCCCCGAGCCGCCCCCTGGCACATACCTCCCAGGGTGGTGAGCCATATCAACCATATTAAGATAATCATAATCTAGAGTTACAACTTGTTTTCTGCGTATTCAGATTTTCTTTTCAGTTTTTTGTATTAAAACAAAGATGAAGAATTGCAAATAATATTTATTTAACCCTTTGCTACAGACAGGCAGCACAGTGGAAAGCAGTTTTCTTATGTGTCTAGAGATTGATTTTATGTTTACATACAATCCAATTTATTGGACTATAGTGTACCACTCCTGTCACCTACTGGCCAACCAGGATCCGTTGATGAAGACATTCTTCAAATACGTGGCAGACATAGAAATTCAGGACAAAATGAGGATATCATATCAGCTCCTCTATGTTATGGCACCTTTAGAGGGGAAAAATATCGGTAACATCAGTGAGCGACTGAGGAAGCAGCAATAATCAACTTAAGCTAGTACATATGTAGACATTTTAAAGTTGTGATTTATTTTGGGATGAAATTCCAATTGTTTTCCTATTTTTGTGGACATTGTACATCACTAGCTATACTTTAGTTGACAGTTTTTTATCAAAGTTAGTGCCTTATTGTTCTTGAAAAAAAAAAAACAGTAGCAGGAACCACTTCTTCAGCTAAAAAGTTTTACATTGTTAAAAATCAAAACAACAAATGTTGCTGCAATTTGATCAACATTTATACCAATGTTCTTTAAGATAGTGTTTTATTTTAATTTGTATGTCCTAAAGGTATTTTAAACATGTTAGCACTACAAACAAAATGTGTATGATTTTTTCTTTTTAAGTTAACAAACAAAGATTTGACCGTTCACCCAGAGCTCTCTTTTTACAGATAACTTAACGGTTCTGACGGACTTCATATTTACTCCAAAAACTGTCACTCAGAACCAGTGAGAGTTAGGCTAATTTTTTCATTAAATCAGAAATCCACACAACTGTGTGAAATTTAATATTGACAGTAAATAGCAGTAAATCTGTCAAACAGTGGTTTGCATTCTAGCTAACATGATCGTCTCTTTTAAAAAGTAAAATAAATTTTTGATAAAAGCTCTTATGGTTATCCACAAGCAACCTTCTGATTGGTTAACCTTGTGTTGTCTCCTCCCCCAGGAGGCATATTTTTTTCTGAGCTGACCAATTCAAAGGACTGATCATCAATTAAACATTAATCTTAAAGGTATATAGCCACGTTATATGTTTATAAAAAAGACCAAACACTGTTTGATCATGATCAAATAAAGCTACATATTCCAAGCCTCCATCTTGCTAAGTTTTTGTAATTCCTTTTTAAGGCACCCCGCCGGGTGCAATGAACAGATATAAACAGATGTGGCGCCATCTACTGGTTTGCTTAAATAATAAATCACTTGTAAATAATAATGCTAGGAGATGCTAATAGCCGTTAGCCGTTTTGTTGTTTCATCCCCTGCTGCGCATGATTAGTGTCATAATAAACACGAAAGGCTTTATTTACTAAGAAATTCAGCCAAAACAGCGTACAACATCAGAATAACAACTAATACGCCAGCAGGACGTGATAATCTTTCATAAAAAACTTTGTATACAATAACCACAGAGACAATTAAATAAAAAAGAGTCAAATAATGTGGCTATGCACCTTTAAATTAAATTTCTGTTATCTTGCATTGTATGCTAGGCTACGCTTGTCTATCGTTGTGTAAAGTTCCTGCAAGATTTTTCTCCATGCAAACTGTGATGGCTTCACCACTCAAAAAAAATAAATAAAATTAAAGAAACATTTTAACGCATCAGATCTCAATCAAACAAAAAAAAAATCCTCCTGAGTATCCACACTGATGTGGAACGGCTACACTGCAAAAACAAAACTAAAAATAAATCCAACTTTCTTGAAATTAGTGTATTTGTCCTTGATTTGAGCAGGTAAATAAGATGATTTGCCAATGGAAAGAGATTTTTGCATTTAAAATAGGAACAAATCATCTCCATCATCTTATTTAGAGGGCAGAATATCTAATTATTTTATTTTAGGGGTCAAAATACTTATTCCATTGGCAGATAATCCTATTTACCTGCTCAAATCAAGGACAAACACACTCATTTCAAGAAAATGTTGCTTATTTTTAGTTCCGTTTTTGCAGTGTAATGTGTTAAGAACGTAATGATGCTGCATCATTTGATGGAAATTAAAATCATCAACCCGGAGAGGGGTTAATCTAAAGTCACAGAGAAGGTGAATCTGAAAACCGATGCAGCGAGCTGGTCCAGTTTCCTGACATTTCACTGCAGGAAGTCGAAACGGTACACAGCCTGAACGCTGTACACACTGCAAAAAGGGAGCTAAAAGTAAGTGAAATTTTCTTGAAATCATTATAATTTTCCTTGATTAGAGCAGGTAAATAGGATGATTTACCAATGGAATAAGACTTTTGCACTTAAAATAGGAAAAATTCATCTCCAATGTCTCACTTCAAGTGCCGGATAACTAATTGTTATTTTAGAGATTAATTGTTTCTATTTTAAGTGCAAAAATCTTATTCCATTGGCAAATAGTCTCATTTACCTGCTCAAATCAAGGTAAAACACACTAATTTCAAGAAGATTTTTCTTATTTTCAGTTTCCTTTTTGCAGTGCAGCCATCTGCCGTAATTCTTGCATCTAAACTTTTTGTGTTGCATAAAACTAAAAACAAAACTAAACAATAAATCACTTCAAATGTTTAGAAACCCTGAAATACAAACAACCATAGCTTAATATCGCTACGAGCCAACAAATGACTGAAAGCAGAGGCAGGGTCATCATACTTCATGCACGAACGGGTTAAATGTTTGTTCTTCTTGCGGGAATATAGATGTGTGAGAATCAGCGACCGGATGGAGAACAGAAAGACAGAGACATTCATGTGGAGGCGCAGAATAAAAAAAAAACAACAAAAAAAAAAACAAAAGGCACAGCCTGGGGCTTTTACACTTCGTTTATAATCTTCCCCAAATTCCTGCAAGTCCATAAATTGTTATTATCACGGAGCGCTTGGGCAGGCAGACAAATCGAGGTGGAGAGGACTGAATGTGGCTAATCGGATCAGAAGTAAGTGATGGTGCTATTCTGCTTGAAAAACACAATTTGTAAGAACGGGGCCCGCTCGTCCTCCCTTTGCTTTTGTGTATTCACGGCTGATGTTTATCCCCCTCCCTTCTCCCCTTAGTTAGAGTCTGGAGAAAGGTCACGGGGAAGTGTTTCCCTCGGAGCGTCGTGGAGCAATAAACTACTGGTAAACACAAAGCAAGACTGATTCGGGCTGCCGTACATTTGTGCAGCCATTAGTGATTTATACTAATCCTTTTTTTTCTTTCTTTCTTTCTTCTCAGGCCGCCCTGCTGCTTGCCGTTAAGCTTCGAAATTACACGTTCTGTCACGAGCAGCCGCTCTCACCTGAGTATTGGATTACCGAAACAAACTATGAATAATTAATACTGAGAAAGAGGTTCCTGGCAACAGGAATAGCTGCAATTTAATAATGAGCATTATGTTTCAACCTCCTCCTCTGATGTCGTTTCATCTTCTCTGGTATCTTCACCCAGGGAGTCCACGCATCCTCCTCCTCCTCCTCTCTGCTGCTTTAGTTTGTCAGCCCATTAACTTCATTGTGTTCTCTTCAGATTTAACGAGACTGACTTTCCTCCCGCCTAAGTCGACACTTTGGCTGCTTTTCCTGCCACAGGTCACTTCTGGTGTATCCCTCGACCGGCCTTGCAGATCCAGAGACCGACAACGTCTCAGGCTCAGTTTGAGGGGATGGAGAGCATCTGGGCAACGCCTGGGAATTGAAACTTCTCCGCTGGCCTTTGACTAGACCGTATAATACTTTGATTTAAATCTTTAGATTGTGGCTCTCCGGCATTATCCCATTTTAACTGCAGCCATCTATTAACTCAGACCAGCTGTCCCGTCTCTGCAGAAGAAAGCCATCCCACAGCATGATGCTGCCACCATGTGTTGACATTGTTTAAAATGTTTAAAATGTCTTTGTTATGACAAGCCCTTAATTTAACAAAACCCCAAGTCAAGCCGTTAATTTAACCAAATCAAGCCCTTAATTTAACCTAATCCCAAATCAAGACCTAAATTTAACCTAATCCCAAACCAAACCCTTAATTTAACCTAATCCCAAATAAAGACCAAAATTTAACCTTATCTCTGTTAATGTCAAATTGTCATAACAAAGACACTTTAAACAAGGTCAACTTTGCTTTAATAGTGTCATAATTTACTGAATGACAATTAATGACAACAGTCCTAAACATTCATAAAGAGTCATTTATGTTCATAACAGGTGTTATGTCATGTTTATGACAGTGTAAAATCAGTCTTATGTACACCCCTTCAAATAAAGTGTAACCTTTCTCTTCTTGTCTTTCTTCCTCAGATTGTCCCATTAGAGCTCTGCTTCTCTGCAGCTCCTCTATAGTCGGTATGGAGGTGATTCTACAGATTGGGTTACATGTCTCACCATCAAAAAGTACAAAGAATATATATTTTGACAGAAAATTCTGTGAAGGTAATTAAAAAAATTAACATCTAATGAACTAAAGTGTAAAAAAAAAAACGCTAAATAAAACGTATTTTATGTACATATTTTGTTAATTATAGCCCTTTATTATAAACCATTTCAGATTAAAGACGGAGACGCACATGAAGGAGTCAAAAATGGGCCTACAGCCTTCAGAAGATGAACTACAAAGCAACCGTTCTCTTTTCTCCGGACATTTTAGTTGATTTCCGTGTGGTGGGCTTTGCTTATGCAACATGTCATGCAAAGGATTGTGGGACACCTTATCGCTCCTTATCGCTGGTAAGGGATGTCGCTGAGTTCCTAGGCTAAGCTAGCCGCAAGAGGAAGCATACAGGCTCCTTTTCCTACATCCTTCCTACTTACTCCACTATTCGGACAGCACTGATCATGGCAGCCGCTAGTACACTTTTCCACTTTGGCTACAGAGTCCTTACTCTATGAGGGTAATCGGATAGAGCCATCGTGTTTTTCTGGAGTTGTTTAATGCAGCACCTTGTAACCTTTAGCCACTAGGGGGCACTAGACCTGTAACTTTCAGGTTCAGCGCCGCTGAAGGCCACTGGCAACACCGCACTGTCGCAAAATTAAGACGTGTTTGTGTTTTGGAATCTGACAGCAGACCACTTTGGGAAATCATGGAGTTTAAGACAAGGCTACATTCATCCCTCGAGATTATAGTCATAGTCTTCCGTTGAAACAGAGAGAGAGAGGGAGAGGGAGAGGGAGGGGGAGCTTTACCAGCCTCGATGCTGCTTTAAATTGTCAATAACGTGTCAAATAACACTTCTGGGCTGCAGGGGGCAGTGTTTTGGGTAACACTTTGACAGACATAGACGAAAAAGCACCATTTCTATATAAAGAATGAAATCTTAGATTACGTCAAAGCATTTAACATTTTAAGATGGATTTCAGACCTAAATAAATGGTAAATGGCCTGTGCTTGCAGCGCTTTATCCAGACGGAGGACCCCAAAGCATTTTACAACACGTTGACCCATTCATAGCTGCACTGTAGCTCAGCAGCAGGCAACACATCGGCCACAGAACAAAATATATTCCTAATTCTTTACTTTAAAACCAAAACGTTGTAAACTTGGAATTTGGACATGAGAGAAACATCAAGTCTGGGGATTTCATGACAAATTGTAGGCTAAATTTCTGCACTATGTCCACTGGAGAGAGGCACCAGGACCCTGCATGGATGCGGGGGATGTCTGTACTATTGTTACATCATACAATTGTATGCATAAAATCTGACTATACAGATTGTTAAAATAGACATCTTTAAACATCAATACAGGTGGAATCTTCCCTAAATTTTAGAGCAACTGCTGCTTCTCCTTGTCCAACCTGTCGGTCTAGATCAGGGGTGTCAAACTCATTTTGGTTGAGGGGCCGCATTCAGCTTAATCTGATCTCAAGAGGGCCACACGAGTAAACTCATTGCAAGATTAAATAGAACTAATAATTAGACTTGTTCATTTTTATATTAAATTAATTTCACTTTTACACAATATATTATGAATAACCTCAGCGTTTTTAAGAAAAGTATGTGCAATTTCAACAATACATTTACTTAGTTAAACATTTACTTGTGCATTATGCATAAGAACTGATCACAGTGATTGAACAATGTTGAAAAACATTTATTCACATTTTTTGGAACTTAAAAACACTGTCCTGCATGACAAAACACATCAAACAGATAAAAATTAAGAAATGATTTAAAATCAATTTTCAACATCTGAAGCTCAGTGCTACCATCTGCTGATTAAAACACAGCGCCCCTCGTGGACAATATAGGAACTGCAGATTTTCAATTAAACAAAGTACATGTTTTTTTCAATAATTGTTTTATCATTCTCTTCCTTTTATTTTCTCTTTCTTTCACCTTTTCTTTTTTCTTCTTGTTCTTCCTTTCCTCTCCTACTTTCCCACTGTAGTGTCAATATCATTTGAGATATCCCCCGCATGAATCATAATAAAACTATTCACATTCATAAATCAAGCAGAGCACTATGGGAAAAGCAGTACTGCTCCACTAGTGAAAGTCAAATCTGATGAGCTCTTTCTGGCATTAAGACGATTATTATTGCCACATTGCCAGACAGGACACTGCAAAATAAAAATAAAAAAATTCCGGGCCGGACTAAATTGTTCGGTGGGCCGGAACTGGCCCGCGGGCCGTATGTTTGACACCCCTGATCTAGAGGGACGTCCACGTCTTGGTGGTTCAGCCTCCCTGATTGAACAGACACTGTTACAGAACTTGACCCTGATGTAAACTTCTCCACAACGTCACAAGGGGAGTTTTTTTTTTTATATCTACGGGATTTTAAAGACCATGCATCGGGTTTCCAGATAAAATACTCCAAAGTTTGTGGCTTGGAACGGCACCGAACGAGAATCCTTGAAGGGTGGGAACACTTGTGTGTTGTTGTTCCTCCTCGGATGAGCTCAGAGACCCGCCTTCCTCCTCTTCTTCCTGTTGTCTCTTCCCTCTAATAAGCCCCCCCGTTAAATAAATTAGAAAATACCCACCCAGGGGTGATCAGACGGCCACAAACCCCTGTCATCTGTCTCCTGGAGCTGCCAGGCAGAACAGGGGAGAAGGAGGAGAAGAAGAAGGAGGAGGAGAGGAGGAGGAGAGCCAGGATTTCTTCTTCATCTTCCTCTTTTTTTTTTCTCTCTCCCTGGCTCGGTATTATTCTGTCAGAGGTGAGACAGAAGAAGAACAGGCTCGTTTTCGCCTTGCCAGACAACCGAAGGCGATCTGCCATTTGCTCAGAAAAAAAAAAAAAAGAAGATTCCATACATCCATCTTTATTTAATGAGAGAATACACGAGGAGGAGAGGAAGGAGACAGGGAGAGAAGAGAGAGAAAAAAAAAAACTTTGCTACATATGGAGCGCTTCTTACAACTAATCAGCAGACTGTTGGTGATTGGGGCCGCGGGCGCCAGGTTGGCTCGAGCCGGAGTTAGCACAGTGCCCAGGTCTTTGCTGCAGGCTGCACAGGTTGGCCTCAACTCTGCTGGGGAGCAGATGGCGAGCCAAAGCTTGTAGTCACACTTACCTTCCCCACTAAATCCCTAATCCCTCCGTGGACGCTCCTCCAAGGCAGGTTTTTGGAGGCAGAAATAGGGGTTACAATCTGGACCGGCGCGCCGCCTGCCAAAACACTCACAACACAGAAATGCAAATTAACTTATTTGTGTTGTCCGCCGGCCAAGGCGTTGCTTCTTTTGCGAGTAATTAAGATACCTTGAAAAACGTTTGTAGGAGATCAATAATTTGAAATAGATAAATAACAATGCAGGGTGTGGAGGTGGGGGGAGAACAGACGACTCGGTTCTGAGGTGTTCTGCGCCTCTGAGGGGGAATAAAATGAAATAAAGCGGACCTTTCCCCGCTGAACGGCCCCCTGAATCGGCCTCGGCGACACCTTTTCGCTCTCCCAGCTGTTAGCCCCGAGTCAGCGACGTAAACGGCGCAGAGAGGAGCAGGAGCCGGGCGATAACTCAGAGGTGACGCCTCCGTTTACACAGAGAGGGAGCCGCTTTTTATTAAGTTTAGCCTCGTGTTTGACTTCAGGTTTTATTGGATTAAGTCGGTTTACTGAAAACATTTAGTCCGACGACATTCCTCGAAGACAGGCGGAGGTTGACGGATGCTTCTCTTTACGCAGAATGAATAAACTTTTTTTTTTTTTTATGTTTTTGGGAGAACCTTTCAACCTTTTTGTCATCGGAGAAACTAAAACACACCCTTGCTGCTTCTGATTTAAAAGGGAAAAAGTGTCAGGCAGTCCACGCCGTTTTAATTAACTGTTCACAACCCGTTTGAGTGCCTAAAAAGAAGAGTTTCCTGCTCTGGAGCGTTAACGAGAGCAAAAAAACTGTAACGGCCACCTGAGTGTGTCGTAAAATACGGGATCGTAGTCGGAGGTCAATACTAACCCCGATCTTATTGTTCCTGTATGGTTTAAGAGAGAAAGTAGCAGGTGTGTAGCACACTGCCAGGCTGGAAAGACAACAGCAATGAGCTTGATGTGCATCCGAGTACGTTAGAAGATGCAGTATCACAGTCAGAAAGGTTGAAAATCTATATGCTTGCTGCCGCCTGGCTGTTTCTGTGGGGTGAATGAAGGAAAACTGCAGGCGTGTCACATAAAACCAGGGCGGAAAGGCAACGGCATGGATTTAAACGGGGCAGTATCAGGTGTACAACAACAACAACAACAAAAAAAAACACAACATAATGGACCTAGAGAAGGAACGGTTTCTGGCCATCAATCTGAAGGGCTGTGAGGGGCGTTTCCAAACAATCTGAAGTCTGTTATTCTACAGAGAGAAAGATCGCTGACAAGAGAAAATAAGAGATGTCAGTCTTCCCCAGGAGTGGATGCCCCCAGGAAATTCACCTCCATGTCAGACGGTGTGGTGAAAAAAAAAAAAAAAAAAAAAAGATTAAAGCTTCATCTCAGACTCCACAGGCCTCACTTAGCTTCATGTCAGCTCAAGGTTTGCAGAGATGTTTCATGACGGCGGCGTCTCAGCGGTCCAGTCAAAGCCCAGACTTCCACCTGATGGCAACGCTGGACCTTTATAGCAGAGCTGTGCAGAAAGAGACGTCTATAAACCTCGATGAGGTGGAGCAATGCTGGAGAGACGGGCTGAAAATGGTTCGCCACCAGATCGAAGATCTCACTGCAAAAACGGATCTAAAATAAGTAAAATGTTCTTAAAGTGAGTGCATTTGTCCTTGATTTGGACAGGTAAATAAGATTATTTGCCAATGGAATGAGTATTTTGACCCCTAAAATAAGATAATTAGATATACTGCACTTGAAACAACATGATGGAGATAAGTTGCTGCTATTTTAAGTGCAAAACTCTTGTTCCATAGGCAGATTATCTTATTTACCTGCTCAAATCAGGGACAAATACGCTAATTTTAAGAACATTTTACTTATTTTAAGTTCCGTTTTTGCAGTGCTCACGTTCTTCCCAAACTTCATGAAGTAAATGACCAGGCGACTTTTGGACTCTGCAGGCCCTTAAATCTCAGATTACTGCACAATAGGACCGTCCCTCTTGATGCTAACTTACTAAATCGCCTTCATGGAGGGCGTGGAAGGAAAAAGCTATTTTATTATGAAAGGTTTTTGTTTTTTCTGCTTTGGTTGCTTCAATTTTTCACGTTTGTTAAAAATTTATTTTTCTTAATGTTCCAACAGAGGCTTCAGGTAAGCGCTATGCAATATAAGATGTTTATTTGCCAATCATAATAATTCTTTTTCCTGATATAAAGTCAAACATTCCTAGGGCCACACTTCATCCGTCTTCCTATAACTACCATGCAATAAAATGTTTTAATTTTGTCTCTGATCTGCTTACAATGCCATCGGTTCCCACCACACTGCAAAAACGGAACTAAAAATAAGTAAAATGTTCTTAAAATGAGTGCATTTGTCATTGATTTGAGCAGCTAAATAAGATGATTTGCCAATGGAATAAGATTTTTGCACTGAAAATAGGAACAACTCATCTCCATCGTCTTATTTCAAGTGCAGGATGTCTAATTATCTTATTTTAAGGGTCAAAATACTCATTCCATTGACAGATAATTTTATTTACCTGCTCAAATCAAGGACAAATACACTAACTTTAAGAACAGTTTACTTATTTTTAGATCAATTTTTGCAGTGCAACCTCCGTTATCCCAACGTTTGCATGGCTTAAACAGCTTTTGTGTGCATGCCGGGCTGGATATCGTCCATATGCCTGCTCTGTTTTCTTCACATTGTTGTAGGAAATGTCGAAACAAGGGAGTCAGCCTGCATCGCAAGCAATAACAGGCTAAATAGGTTAGTGAAGAGCCTATTATAGGTTCAAGACTGGATGCCAGGACTGAGAATGAAAGGCAAAATGTAGGTTAGCGTATATATGGGGCCATTTGTCCCCGAACCTGACGGATGAGGTGTAAAAGGACCTTATGGGATCTAATAACATGCTGCTTTACGAGGCAGGCGATGTTTGAGGAGGACGTCCACTTTATATTGACTTTAAATGTTTTGCAGCTCAGAAACGATGCATTTAGTGATGCATGTCACAGTGTGACTGAAACAGCAGCTCCGCCCCCTTTCTGCTGATGTAAGCAGTCCGCCGGCGCGCTGCTGTCACGCTCCCTTCTCCAGCAGCATTGTACTGTAAGGCCGAGAGGGTCCGAAAAGGCCTCTGGGACCAACCAGGCGGATCAAACGACCTCCCGAGTATCGGACCAGATGTCCTCACTGGGCCGGGTTCAGATGGTCCCAGCGAGCGGCGAGGGAAAGGTCATAGTCACACAGTGGGTTAAACTGGACCCATCATGAAACTGGCTGCGGCCGCCGGTCCGCGCGGCACCGCCCCCCCCCGCTCGTCGGCGGGGATTATTTCAATTAAAGCTCATGCTGGCTGATCGCGGGATTACATCAGGGTTTAGAGTGGCAGGACACATCTGAACACAGCACATGGTCGGCCAGACAGCTCCCAGGGATTATATGGCTCCAATATGACAGAAACAGAGCCCACTGCAGGGCCATTGTTTTCACAGTTAAAGCTTTTAAAGGTTACTTTTAGTAAAAGTACGAGAAAAATGATAGGAAACTAACTAAAATTTCATTTTTAATTCAGATTTTAGAATCAATGTTTTCCAATTGATGGTCTTATTTTATTGTTCCATCTTAAAAGGCGGATTTTTGCAGTAATTTCGCCAACATACTTATAATAATTCGGTCTCCAGAATAATTTACCAACACTAACAATATCGTTGAATGCAGTTGATAATTACTAAGAGTTGTGTCGATTTTTCTTTTTTTAAATGTAAATGTTCTCGTTTATTTCTGAAAATAAACTAAATGTGATATATTAAAAAAAAAAAATCCAAGAATTTGTTTTTTTATAATGCATCTTGTAGTTTTTCTGCGATATGTTTGCTTTCTTGGATAAAGAAAAACTTGGGGAGAGATTTTAGAAGCGAGAATCGCAATCATCAGCAATGACTAGTTTTCAGAAGCTCCCCTGTTCGTTTGTACAATAAAAAGGTTGTGGTATCCACCTTTTCATACCGAGGGCATATTTACTCATGTAAGCACAGCGCTGTTAAGGGAGATTAATATCCTAACTAAAGAGAAACAAAGGATTGGATGAGGTAGGCACTGAACATATTTTTTGTTCAAAACCTGATTGGCGGAAGGTTAAATACACATTGTTAGATGACAACTTAACTGGATACTTTTCTACGGATATTTATACAGATATATAATGCAAGCTAACACTTTTTAACTTAAATCTAGAAACGCCAACGTAAGACTATAGAACACTTTACCTTTATTCTTTTCATCCCACCTTAGTTAAAAAAAGGGAAAACGGGGGCAAATTGAAAGAACCAGTGAAAGTTTGTGTACATGAAAGGCTTAAATATTGTTGTTTGCGATAAATGCTAAATAAAAATGATAGATTTTCCCATAAAGCAGACTGTAGAGGTGAAACACAGAAAGAGCTAATCCTAGGAGAGCAGATTATGCCAGGGTCTGGTGGTCGTTCTCCCATTTCTCCTGCAGGAGAAATGGGAGAACTCCTGCAGGAGTCGGATGATTAGCTCACCTGAGCTAAAGCCTTTGAAATATCCCTGACTTCAGCGTCTTATGAATGAGAGCCAAATGTTGCACGCTACAGCAGCCCCATTAACGTTCACATTGCCTTCTGGCCTTGCAGCAAGAAGGTCTTGGGTCTTGGGTCTTGAGTGTTGCGTCACAGTCCAAAAACATGACTTCAGGGTCTAGGTACCTCACCTCTTGACTAATGAACGCTGGAGAAAGGCACCAGCTGCCCTGCAACCTTGCAAGGATAAGCAGTTATAGACAACGGATGGATAGATGGACAATAGGAAACTTTCCAAAGTGATTTTGTGTTTTCTTTCCTAGAAACCAACGTTTATGCATTCGAACAAGCTCTTGCTATCAAGCTAGGTCAGGCTAATTGGCTTTTAGCTAATCCCGCTTAAAGAAAAGTCTTGTTTTCATTACGTTTCTTCCCTACGTTTTAGCTTGTGCTCAGAGATTGGTTAGGTGATCGGAGCATAGGGTTGGCTGCTCAAAAGAAACTGGTAAATGTGTGAAGTTCTAGTTTGAACTCAAGATAAAGCTAACAGCTAGCTACAAAATGGTGGCAATCTGCTTTTTCCACATTTTCCAACACTGACCATTAAAATTCAGCCATTATTCCCATTATGCATTGATGCAAATATATTTAAAAGCAAGAGGGTGATCGGCAAAAAAAACTAACTTTGAAAGCATAAGAAGACATAATGAGCATTTTCATTCTAGTTTCTTAGTAATGGGTTCCCTGTAAATGATTGAAAATATGCACTCGGTGTAACAATTTTTAGGGACAAAAGTCAATATTTTTAAGCCATTTCATGTTTGACAAATATTCATTTCTAACATTTTGACTCTACAGAGTTGAAAGTTTGGTGTATTGATGCTAAATCACAACCGCATCCCATCTCTAAGGGTAAGCTAACCTGGAGCCATGTTAAAACAGTCAATGTGTATTTCTGTCAGCCCTATAGCTTCATTGTGAAATATTTAGGATTAATATAATGACAACTCACTCTTAACCAGCATCTATACACTTTTATAGACCTTCAAGACATGTTTACAGTCAATGTGTTTTACACTTTAAAGTATGTGTGCGTCTGAAGGAATTCTCTCAGAGGGATAATTCCATAATTTTTTTGACTTCTTCACAGATTTCCAGCCTCTTTTATTGGCAGAGATAAAAAAAAAGAAGCTAAAAGCTGGTGTTGATTAAATACCCTGTTTTTGATTAGTCAATGATGTTTAGCCACAGCCAGAGGATCATGAAAGGTAAAACCAGCCAACGAGACACTATTAGCCTCTGCCCCCATGTTCTGCATGCATTATTTTCTGTGGACATGAATAGCATTACCGCACAAGCCCGCCGTTAGCATTCATGGGAGCGAGTGGCGACTTCGTCTGGCATTTCACCTGCGGCCAGTCCGGATTGATTGAAATTCGTCGGAGGAGCTGTCCGAGATGTGGCAAAGACTCACCGAATTGGCCCTGGAGCCTGCCCTAATTTCTGATTCTCAGGAACGTCCACATTTCAAAGCAGGACTCAGATCAATTAATGGACCGGTAATGTGTCTCATTTTCATACAAGGCAGGAGGCTTAGGTTGGAAAAATCAGATATCAGCCACCTTCGGCTGAGAAAGGCAGAGTTTTGAGCAGAATAATTTGATTTGATATTCAGCTGTTCAGAGCAGCACCACATGAGGAAGATTTCAGTCTGCCTCTAATTTGTCTTTAACTTTTACAGGTTTAAATACTTAATATGCTGTAATTTTCTATCTGTAGGATTGGAAAATGTTTGATTTTGAGGGGAAAAGGGGTAAATTTAAAGGCTGGACCTTTTGTTTTCCTAACTGGAAACAACTTGTTTTTAGATAGTTAGACTGGGATAATGGAAACATAGGTTAATTAGTCTAACAAATACATACAAGGTAAAATATACTATGTATTCATATTAGGTTCAGAAAGTATGCGACAAGTCCTGCCATTAACCAAGGAATGGCACACTAAGAATTTAGCTAACAGGGTTTTCAAGGTTAATAGTTTCCAAATACTGCAAGAACAACATTAGAAAAATTGTGTCAACCACCTAAAATGTACAGAAAAATACCCAACGTACACTACAGAAAAGGGATCCAGAACTGCTAAACCCTATGATGATAGCAGGAAAAGTGAAGTCAGCACAAAATGAGAGGTTTAGACCTTGTTTGAACGTTAGAGAAAAATACTTTTCTTCAGCACAGTAGTCTCAAATTCCAGTCTTGCAACTTTTAGATGCGTCTCTGCTGACCTGACTCCAATTCGAACTCGTTAGCAGAGCTTGACTGCATGCTAGCGAGGGAGTTTAGCCATTTAATTCGGGTGTGCAGGACACATCTAAAAGTCACAGGATGCCTACCGTTGAGGATTTGAGTTTGAGAACACTGCTACAGTATAACAAGATGGATGCTATTTTGTCTCGACGCATTGCAGCAGTGTAGCGTTGCGTAGTGCAGCTCCAAAGGGCCTATTCGTCAAGGTAATAACAGCTAGCGCTAGCTTATGCTGTTCGGGAGGTTGGTTGCTGCTCTTAATGCACATTCAAGAGTTTTACCGACTCTCCTGTTCCATGTCGTACCGATCGTTATGGTTATTACGGTCTCATTTCAGCATAACTTTGACCACTTTACGCTGAAGTGTGCCAGCGAGGACCCTGGGTTTGTTAACCAAATGTATAGATGGATGTTGGGGTTTATGGGACAAAATGACTGAAATGTGCTGACATGGTTTAACGTAATCTCGGTTTTGATATTATGACATATCAGTAAGAGAGAAAAATATTATATATATCAAGCAAATATTAGCAAATATTTGCTTGTATTATAAAATCCAAGCAAATATTTCATATGTCAAGCAAATTCATCTGGATGTGTGGGGGCCAAACCTTAGTTGAAAAAGAAAGCTAGCTACCTAGCATCTTTTTAAATAAACTTTTAGCTAGTGTAGTTTAGTTTATTAGCTAATTTTAATAAAAATACATAGGACCAATTAAATGAAAAGTTTGACTATAATAAAAGAAGAAAGCTAGCTACCTAGCATCTTTTTAAATAAGCTTTTAGCTCAAACATAGCTGGCCTATCGAGGTTACTTTGTAGTAGGGGTGCTAACTGTCCCATGTAGCTAATAAAGACTACACAAGCTAATTGAAATAAAAATACATGGGACCAATTAAATGAAAAGTTTGACTATAATAAAAGAAGAAAGCTAGCTACCTAGCATCTTTTTAAATAAGCTTTTAGCTAAAACATAGCTGGCCTATCGAGGTTACTTTGTTGTAGGGGTGCCAACTGTCCCATGTAGCTAATAAAGGCTACCTTGCTAATTTGAATAAAAATACATGAAATCAATTAAATGAAAAGTTTGACTATAATAACTTATAATAATATAAATTGTAATATTTAACGACTCAACTCATATTTTAAATAAAAAGAGAGCTAGTTTGTTTTCCTAATAATCCTGTATTTGACTGAGGCCTTCCTTATTTATTCAATTGGAAACACACGTATTTCCCCTGATTGCACAATTTGGCACAAATACACCAACTCGTTTAGTGTTTTATGTATCACTTTTGGTGAAGTAAAAGGAGAGAGGAAAAAAATCTTGTTTCACAAAAAGCAAGGAAATAAAGAATTGATGGCAGAGTTGTACTCGCGGCGTGACAGCTGTGACCACACGGTGCTTTAGAGTCGAGTAAGGTGTGTAACCCCGCTGCTTTCTCAACAGCAAACCATCTGAAATATGAATGAGCTCTCAGTCTATACATCATGTTAGCTGACATGTTGTATTAAAATTTATGAACGACTTAATCAAAAAGCACTTTCTGCCCGACAGATCGACCCTGACACTGAAGTTACATGGCTGGCTGGAGATGCAGATAGATGTAAGTCGCAGGCGAAAGGTAAAAATAATGAGCCGGCAGCATGTGCTGCTCTTTAAATCTGGGTTTTATGACCAAAATGAAGATGCAAATGCGCAATTGTTTAACATTTTATGGTGATTTGTGCATTTTGGTATAAAAAAAAGGAAAAATGCAACTAAAAAGCAACAACTGATGCAACAGGAAATGTCCAAAACAACAAGTTACGGATGAAGCGTGCAGAACCCAAGGCCCCTTTTCCCATCTCTCCAGGTTACGAAATAATACCTGTCATCTGCCGGCTGCTGAACCCTAAAACGGGGGCAGGTTTTCCAGGTCAGCCCGCCATCTGTCGGCGCAGCTCGTCTCCTGTTTGGACACATCAGCACCTGATTGGCTGGAACACAGTCCGGGTGGGTAGGCCCGACAGCCGGACCCCACGGGGATCTAACACAAGCGCACAGAGATCACCGCAGCTGAGCAAAATGTGGTTCCGCCGTGTCCAAGTCAATAACAACGCCTTTTTTTTTTTTTTTTTTTTTTTTGGGATTAATGTTGCCCGTCATGCTTTGACAGATTTATCGGGACTGCGCGATGGCGTGTCCCCGTTAATAAAACAGATTATTTATCAGTTTTATTGTCTGTTCTTTTTATGTGAAATATAAAATATTCTGACAGGTGTTAACAGCTTTCCAGGAGATTAATCTCTCTCGTCTTTTTCTTTTTTTTTCCCTTCTAGTTTTCCAGTTAAAATGAGAGGAAGAAAAACAAACAAAGACACACCCAGCAAAGATGGACCCTGAATGACAGTTAACTGGACAGATTATTATTTTCTCATGTAAGCTCCATCCATTTCCTGCAAACCCCCCCCCCCTCTCCACCCCTTCTTCCCTCGCTACAGTTCAGCTGTCTGGTCAATGGGACCAGGGCAAGTAGCCAAGCATGCACCGCCAAGCCTCCCCCTCCCTCCCTACCCTCCCATCCAGACGGCCTCCTGTTCAGCTGTGCCACTCGCCGCAGGTTTCCAGCCAGGTCAGATGTTCAACACGGGCGACAACATGTTCGCTCCTCACCGCTGTTTACCACGCCTGCCCCCCCCCCCCCTCACGCCGGCGAGCCTCCCCCTCGAAAGGTCCGCTGCAGACAGAGTCAAAGTGGACGCAGGAGTTTTGGGCTGCGGCGGCCTGGGGGAAGCCTCTAACAGCTTTTATGGCACAGATCCGCTCCGCTAAAACCCCAAACTAATGAGGCACGGCTTGTTTTTGGGTAGGGCGCGCTCTCTCCACGATAACATTGCTCTACGGCTGTTTTATTTCAGCCGACAGACAAACCTCTGTGTTTTTCGCAGAGACAATGTGCAGGTCGTGTACATACATGTATGGTGGGAGATAGTAGACGACAAGCAACAAGTAAACGGTTCCCTATTTACTCTATATGCTTACCGTAAAGGTCGTGTTTAGACTGGAGCAAGTAAAAGATTATTTATACGGCACGTTTTCACAGACAGATGTCCCAAACTACTTCTCAAGAAGGGTAAACCCAACAATATATGCAGCCATGGACACCAGAGAGAGCAAAACGATACAAGCAGGACTGCATATCATAAACGCTAAGATCTAATTAAAAGTGCCTTGAAATAAATATGAGTAGCAGTTTGGATAGATGGATCTCCTCGAGTCCTGAAGGGGTGGGAGGCACTAAAAGGTTTATATTTGATGACCTCACACTGCAAAAACAGAACTAAAAATAAGTAAAATTGTCTTGAAATGAATGTATTTGCCCTTGATTTGAGCAGGTAAATAAGATTATTTGCCAATTGAATGAGTATTTCTACCCCTAAAATAAGATAATTAGATATCCTGCACTTGAAATAAGATGATGGAGATGAATTGTTCATATTTTAAGTGCAAAAAATCTTATTCCATTGGCAAATAGTCCTATTTACCTGCTCAAATCAAGGACTAATACTTTGATTTCAAGAAAAAAATTCTTATTTTTAGGCCTATTTTTGCAGTGCAGACTATGGGAAGAGGGATGTATTTGGATCAAATCAGAACGCTACTGAGGGGCTTGTCCAGGTGAATTTCTGAAGGTTGAGACGCACATTTTCCAAATGAAACCCGGATCTAATCGCAGGGAGTGTAGCAACTTTAAAAGGAGGGTTACATGAGCTCCTCTGAGGGTTGGACCACCTGGATTTGAACCACCACCTTTTTAGTGAAGCAACCAAAGCAATAGTCCAGCTGCGCAGAGACAAAAGCACAGATAATTATCTCACTTGTTGACACCATTGATCCAAGGTTTGAGATGCTCCAAAATCAAAATTAACACTGACATTTCTGAGTTGATGGTACTTCTGAGGCTAAATGTGTCTAACCTACACGGTCACTATTAACGTTGGGTTTAATCCCTGTGGTTACTGAAGAAAGCTGTTCTGACTGTAGGGGACAACTGACACCAGATTTAATCTGTTACAGTTTTTGTCGACAGTTACTCTTAATCTACTTGGGTGCTGAACACATTACGTATAATCTGTGGAGGCAATGTGTTTAATCCATACAGTTACAAGCAATAATGTATTTCTGATTGCTGTATAGTTATCAGTGGTGGCAGAAGATAACATGTTTAATGTATATATATATATATGGCTAAGAGGCCATGTGTTCTACTGCCTTTTTTCTGCATTTTTAACTTATACACCATCTATATACAGGACAATTCCCAAAGGACAATAGACACTGATTGCATATTTGTTAACCATCAATATACATTATAAAGACAAATAATATCCATATACTGTGACACGCATAACTCTATATATGCTCGAGTAAATATAGGGTGTTTATCTGAGCTAAAGCATATATATATATATATATATATATATATATATATATATATATATATATATATATATATATATATATAGTAAATTTTGTTAAGTAAATGTTAAAATAAAATGTTAAAAACTTTTCATATTAAACATGTCTTGGTGAGGATGTGAAAAAATATTTGTCACTATAAATAAAATTTGTTCTGCATAATAAAAAAATATTTTGTTTTTATAAATGAAAACATTGGATTGGGAACTTCAAGCTCTTTGTATTAGTTAACTGCAGGTATTGAAATCAACAATTTAAAATATTTTGTTTTTAGAAAATGTTTGATTGCTATTTGTGGGGATCTGTTAAAATCGTTTTAAATTTATAAATACTTCAATAAAGGGTAATATCATTACATAACCACCTTATCAGTAGTTCAAAATACTGCAATGAGATTTTATTAATTTTTTATAATTTTTTTGTGCAGTTAAAAAAAGAAGTTATCTTGTGAATACATACTTGTCTTAAGTTTCCCCAAAACACAAAAATACAAAAAATAAAAAAGTTTCTGTTTTCAGGTGATTTTTTATTTATTTATTTTAAATCTTGATGGTGATAGTTACACCAGTCATCAAAAATAAATCTGACGACACAATAGTTTCAGATTTTGTGGAATTTGTGTTGTGTCAAAAGGTTTCACCAGAGAATTTAATTACATTTCAAAATAATTTCCTTTTAATTGTTCCATTTTAATTGTGCGACAAAATACTCAGTGGATTTAATTGTGATTCTGACACTAATCGTTTAACCTAAAAACAGAGAAAAAAAAAAGTTAAGATTTGTCAAGTTTTAAAATGATTGCTTATGCCAGCCATAATATTTGAAAAAGAGGAGTTTTAGTTATAGCTACAGAACTTATCACAGGCAGATTTTGTATGAGTAGTTTTAATTAGATAAAACCCTATTTTATATTTATTGGCTAAAATTATAGAAGCACGTATTTTCTTAGCTAAAAATTTCCAAAAAATTTCAGTAAAAAACTGAATTCTTTTTGATTTTTACTCACAATGTTTATATATATATATATATATATATATATATATATATATATTTGTATAGTGTAGTTTCGAAATTTCTAATACTCTGAATGCGATAGCTTTCAAATTTAATGTTGAATTTTCATTTTTAATGCGTAGCATTTTTAAAAAAGTATTATTTTGTCAGCTAACAAGTGAAATGCTAATGTTGGTAAAGGTCATCTTAATTACTTTAAACCCCTTATTTACCAAAACTACTTGTTCCTGCAGTGTGTATTCTCATTTTCCAACAAAGACAACTTAAAGAAACTTCAATTTACCACTCTCTCTACTCTCTTTAGATGATAACCTCCATCTGCACACAGTGTCAGAATATGCAGGAGGGTCTCGCCGTGCCCTGAGAGCACATGTTTCCTCTCTCAGCCAAAAGCCCGAGTCAAAGGTGCGGCTCCGGCCACGCTCGCCGCCGTCGCCCAGGTGCAGAGCAGATAGGGTTGCAAGCGCGTAAACGGCTCATTCCGGCACGGCTGTGGGAACGCCAGCTGCCCCCGTATTTCTCAAAATCCAAAACTGTTGTGGATTTGCGCGCCAACAGAAGGACTCGACATGCAAGAATGAAAGCAGCTCGTTTCCTCCAGTCTTCCCACGTCAATAAAATGAGCGCTCGGTACAGTGGCGAAACCTAACTTCTGTTCTCCAGCTTTCCCTCATCACCCCCCTGCTGACTCGCCTTCCTCCTCCCTGCGTTGACGGATGATATCGGATCTTTTTGAGCTCTATCAAAGCTGGAGGATTCAGGGAGGAGGCATGCATATGTTTGACAGTAAAAGCCTCTCACCATCTTGACTGTACTTCGGCAGGAGAGCCAAACGCGTTCACAGCGTTTCTGCTCAATGTATGCGACCTTTGAACCTTGCAAACACTTGTTTCTGCAAACGAGCCGGCTAGCGGTTTGGTACCTAACGAGGCTCGCTTTGCAGAGTGGCTGCACAACCTTTAAACCGTTTTTTTTTTATTTTATTTTTTTAACTCGTCTCTGTTCTGCTGCTGTGAACCTGCCTTTTAGCTCATTTCCACAACGCTTTCCTACTTCTTTTTCTTTCTTTTTTTTTGAAAACAAAAACAAGGTTAAAGCTCCGTTTGTTAAAAAGCAGCAGGACTTTTCCTTAAAGTTGTGTACAAAGTGCACTCATCCTAAATTTTGATTTATGCTTGTGTATTCAGATTTATTCGCTGTGGTATTTTGCTCTGTACTGTATCTATTTCAAGTAAAATCAAAAAAAATTTCTGAGTATCCTATAATTTCTATGAATTTTCTTTAAGATCATTTCTTTTTCTATTTGATCCAAAGAAAAAAAACGACCCAAAAAAATATAAATAAAATGCTGCATGTGTTGAATCTGATGTGATGCTGGAGTCATTAAATCTAGTTCAGATCCAACAGGTCCCACGGAGGTGCAGCGACGTTCGTCAACATGTTCGGCAGTCGGCGACTAGCACAAACCGACTGTTGTTGTCGTCTCGGCGGCAGCTTGCGACTCGTCGGCAGGCAGATGTTCCCTGTCAGGCGAAGGTCGACCCGCGAGATGAGACGGGACGGTTTTGGGCCCCCTCCTGACCTGTGGTGGGGAGAGGGGCAGCGGAACGACAGCTCGCTCCCGTCGGACTCCTCGAGAGAATTTGGGACTGATAAACGGGATGGATGTGGGCTGAGATCAGCAGAATGGCATCTGCTTCACACACACACACACACACACACACACACACACACACTCTGTCGCCCACACACACTCGCAGCAGTCGGAGCCGAGCTGTGACGGAGCAGATTTTCAGTCTTTTCCTTTAAGCATTAACTTCACACTGGAAATGTCCACCGTTCTAATAACTGCTCAGACTCATCGAATTATAATTTTTTTTATCTACACAACCCAAATCTCAAAAACCTGCATAACGTGCAATACACAAAAGCTCCTGTCATCCAGATCTCTATTTGATACACATAGCAGTTCTGTCTAAAGCTAAACAGAACCAGGTAAATGCTCAGAATTGCATAAAAGTATATTTTAGCTGTTTTCTGAACAGCCTTGAAAAGTATGTTTACAGATCTGGATAAACAAATACAGAAAAACAGCAGAAAGCAACTTAAAAAAGATTTAAGGTCAATGTTTCAACCACTAGGTTATTTACTTTAGACTGATGGTAGTGGAGCTGATGGATAGGGAGTTCTGTGAACCGTTTATTTATACAGATAAATATATTACACTTGCAAAATGGATAAAGTTAACAGAAATTACCAAAAATCATTCCCACCGTTTGGCCTTTTTCACATTTTGTCACAAACTGTTATGTTTTCCCTTGATCTCATGTGAAACATCCCGATTTGTAAAAGAATTAGTCAATAATCTGCAAAATATGACATGCACAGAAAAACTAACGCTGCAGGATGAACCTGAAACTACCATAACATGATGAAACGTGGTAGTGGCAGCATCACGCTGTGGGGATGTGTCTCTTAAGGGGGTAAAGAAAAGCTGGTCAGAATGGATGGGAGGAGCTAAACACAGATGAAAGAAAACCTGTATGAGGCTAAGAATGGCCTAGTCAAAGCCCAGTCTTAAATCAAGTTGAGAAATTGTCATAAATTGAACTATTTTACAAATAGACAAAAACGTTTAGCTGTAGACTGCACTTTTTAACTTCTTAATGGTCTGGCAGCCCGTGTAGGGTCCGAGTGTACATGAGTTTGCTTTCCAAACATCACCATTTAAAAACCAATTTAAAAGTTTTTAAGGAGCAATAAGTAAAATATTTACTGTAAAATCAACCTAAATATTCTCATTTGTCACCTTGGATGGATGTAACATTCCCTAAAAACAATCGGTCCTCTCCATCAACAATGTCTTAGTCACGTTTTTCTCCTTTCAAACCTAGAGGTACGGTCTGGAACTACTTCAGTTCAGTGTGTAGCCCGTGTTTACTTCCTGGTTCCTGAGCCAATCATATGAGAGTTCCCAGGGATCCCAACACAGAGCGCAGCATTTTATATTTTATTTTAGCCAAACAGCAGCAGCCTGCAGACATGGAAGCTAGCAAGAGAAGCGGACCAGAAACAGAGCAGAATACAACATCATATACCTGTTCTGTCGTAGCAAATATTCAGTGAAGTTTCACAGCCGCAGGACCGCTGGGTAAATGGCGAGTCTCCGAAAAAGGTTGTTCCAACTTTAACTACTAAGTGTCATTATTACTGACTGATCGTTTAACATTATTTAATCAAAATGGACACCAGTTTCTGTTTATGTGATCGACACTTATTTTTGTTGGGTATCCATTTTCCAGGTGTTTTTTTGGGGTGAATGTCAAGCGGTGAAACCAAATGGTTACTTTCCACTGTACAAGTGTGCATAACGTGTGTGTAGCATGTGCGTAAGATCTGCGTAATATTTGTGTTGCATGTGCGTAACGTGTATGTGACATGTGCGTGGTGTGTGCCAAACATGTACGTAACATGTACATAACGTCTGCCTAGCATGTGCGTAACATGTGTGTAACGTGTGCGTAGTGTGTACCAAACATGTACGTAACATGTACATAACGTGTGCGTAGTGTGTGCCAAACATGTACGTAACATGTACATAACGTGTGCGTAGTGTGTGCCAAACATGTACGTAACATGTACATAACGTGTGCGTAGTGTGTGCCAAACATGTATGTAACATGTACATAACGTGTGCGTAGCATGTGCGTAACATGTGTGTAACGTGTGCAGTGTGTGCCAAACATGTACGTAACATGTGCATAGTGTGTGCCAAACATGTACGTAACATGTACATAACGTGTGCATAGTGTGTGCCAAACGTGTACGTAACATGTATATAACGTGTGCGTAGCATGTGCGTAACATGTGTGTAACGTGTGCATAGTGTGTGCCAAACATGTACGTAACATGTACATAACGTGTGCGTAGTGTGTGCCAAACATGTATGTAACATGTACATAACATGTGCGTAGTGTGTGCCAAACATGTACGTAACATGTACATAACGTGTGCGTAGTGTGTGCCAAACATGTACGTAACATGTACATAACGTGTGCGTAGTGTGTGCCAAACATGTATGTAACATGTACATAACGTGTGCGTAGCATGTGCGTAACATGTGTGTAACGTGTGCAGTGTGTGCCAAACATGTACGTAACATGTGCATAGTGTGTGCCAAACATGTACGTAACATGTACATAACGTGTGCATAGTGTGTGCCAAACGTGTACGTAACATGTATATAACGTGTGCGTAGCATGTGCGTAACATGTGTGTAACGTGTGCATAGTGTGTGCCAAACATGTACGTAACATGTACATAACGTGTGTGTGGTGTGTGCCAAACATGTACGTAACATGTACATAACGTGTGCGTAGTGTGTGCCAAACATGTACGTAACATGTACATAACGTGTGCGTAGTGTGTGCCAAACATGTACGTAACATGTACATAACGTGTGCATAGTGTGTACCAAATATGTGTGCAACGTGTGCGTAGTGTGTTCCAAACATGTACATAATGTGTGTGTAACATGTGCGTAACGTGCGTATCATGTGCATAGTGCGTGCGTAATATGTGTAGCGCGTGTGTAACGTGTGAAAAACGTGTGCAAAACGTGTACGTAGTGTGTGTCAAACACATGCGTAACATGCTTTGCAGGTGCATAGTGTAGCGTGTGTGTAGCGTGTGTGTAACATGCCAATTTTAAAGACTCTAAAATGACTCTGATACTTTTAAAGGCGAGTGAATACATCTTAGAAACCACTGGCAGACAAACAGCCGAGACATCATGTAGCCAAAAGCTACAAAGGCGACAGAAAAAATATTTTCTGCCAAAGATCCATTTTAGCATAGATACGGCCAGAGTCTAGTAAACGATTACGTATTAAGATTGGAAAATGTAAAGCAACCCTGGTTTTATCAGACAGGTTATAGCACTTAGACAGCACTTTCTTCAAAAACTAATTTAAAGTTAAAAGGACAGAAACCACTGGTAATCTCTTGGTGGAACCCCATTTTTTTACCCAAGAGATGGCATTTCATCACTTCCTGTTTCCTGATTAACGTTGGATGCACCCCAACGCTAATCGGTTCACGTGTTTCTGTGTAGTTGATTACTTTCTAGATTTATGGAAATGGTCATAAAAATACTAAAAACCTTTAGTATACTTTAATTCAACAGTATTTTATATATTTTTTTATTACAGTCCATTTTCATTTAGGGTTTCTGATTCTGAGACTCGGTTGCACTGAATTATGACCCTTATCAAAACTCTGGGAGCACGACGGAACCAATATTTGGTACGATTTCCTGGAACAGACTACGTCGTTTCACACCGAACATGTCAGGTTTGAAACAACCAAAACCAAACAGGTACAAAATAAAGGATGAAGTGACCAGAACCTCCACAAATGATGCGCTTTACCTGCATCAGTGGTAGCCATCATCATCATCATCATCATCATCATCATCATCATCATCATCATCATCAGTTTGTGTTGACCAACAGACGGCACCATTAAACCAAAGAAGGTTAAAGAAACTCTGGATTCCTTGAAGTACAAACCCAAAAAGTTAAGCATAAAGAAGGCAGGGGCCCATCTGGATCTAACGTGGCACCCATCCAGTGATGTGTGTAGTTAGAATCAGGACTCAACTGCAATGAGGCAGCATCTGTACCATGAGCGTAGCGACTGTTTCATAAAGCAGTCACCGAAGCTGACTGAACATCATCAGACGCCTTCTGGAAACCACTACGCAAACATATTACTTCAGTGTGGAAAGTTTTTGGATTTTTTTTTATTTAAATAATGCAAAGGGGAAACAGGATCAAAATCTTCTCTTTAAAAGACATTTGAAGGGAAAAACAGAGGACAATTTACAGTGGTGCTGGAAAAAAATCTGTTTTCTACCTGAAACTTGATTTTATTTTAATTTGAAATGCCAAAAGCATCTCTGAGACCTCCACCCTGTCCTCCAAAACCAGCTGCAGAGATTAAACGACGCGCTTTAACATACTTCACACATTCTCTATGAGAGTTCATGTGCTAAGATCTTGCACCAGGCTTTAATTTGATTGAAAATATGTTATATGAAGATGCTATTTTAGCTCTGGATGTTCAGATTTAGGACAGAACCTAAAGGTGAACCGTCAAGTCTCTGTAATCTGGTGTAATCCAGATTTAAGGTCATCCAGGAAGGTGTCAGGTAGTAACCGAAGAGCTCCAAAGTTTGCTCTACATTTTCTTTCCCATCGTTTAGAGATGTCCGCAGTGGCAGAGCAGCACATTGCACTCTTGGACCTTAGTCAACGTTTTTTTGGGGGGGGGTGGATGAGGTGCTTCTCAGCTCGTGTGAAACAGCCCTGGCAGTCGCCGCTGCCTCGCATTCATTCCCGATATAAACTCCTCTCCTTTTTCTTTTTTTTTTTTTTTTTTCTGCGGTTTCCTCCCCCCCGGCGATGCAGATAGCACAATAGTCTCACTGAGCGGTGACGATTAACACATAAAAGCGACACGGGGAATCTCACCGCTAGATAGGAGCGCGCATGAGAGGGGCAAAGCATTCATGCCATGCCAGGAACTTCAGTGGGAGCCCCGTCTATCTGATTGGTGATCTTTTGTTTTGGCGTTGCCCTCGATTCGAGGGAACGTGCCCAATCAGATTACGGCGAGGGAGGCAGAGCGAGAAGACAATCGCTGGTTTCTTTTCACTCCGTCTATCTCTGAGCGGCTTCACTTAAGGCGGCTGCAGATAAGTCAGAGCATCTCCATTTGGAGACTCAACTTTCACCTCCCCCTTCTTCTTCTTCTTCTGCTCCCTCCCTCCCCAGAACATTTGGCGTGCAGAACCTGAATCCATTTAAACTCAAACTTGTGCAGAATCAGATGTTCTCCTCGGGTTTAATCCGTAACCTGGAGAGCTGGCGCAGCAGAAAGGTGAAAAGCAGAGAACTATTTAATGCAGTGACCCCCCCGTCTGGTAGGCGAAACTTCAGATAAAACCTCTCTATAGAAACGTCCTGGTTTTTTCTTCTGGTGGGGAATATAAAAGAAGCCGGTCCGGCCCGTTTCAGGAGCTGAGAAGCGCCCGAACTGAGCAGGTGAAGCGCTTCACTTCGGTTAATCTGTTTGGCGCCGATTCACAACAGAGCTCGTCTCAAGGCACTTCAATTAAAAATAAAAAAATAATTAAAAAAAACGCAGTCAATTAGCGTCAGTCGACCCGATTCAAAGAGAACTACGCACACGTCCGTCACTGTGATTCTACAGGAAATAATGGGAAGATTCATGGATGTGTGATTGAATATTTCACAAATAAAACAATGTATCAGATAAATTTATACAGATTTATGAGACAAACATCAGGAAACCTATTTCTAGACTGATGAAATCTGGAAATACTAAAACACAGACTCATTAATGTTTATTATCCCTTTATTCCTTGTAATGGATCAATTATACGTAATGTCTCATTTATGTGTTTTAAAAGGTATCTATTCATAGATTAGATATTATTTGATTAAACTTTTTAATAATTCATTAAGGTGTCACTGTATTTATTTTATAAATATTAATTATTTATGTATCTGTGGAACTTATTTTTTAGTATTTTTTTATTTCATTTTTTAGGATTTAGAAGTTTTCATTTATTTAATCCTATTTTATTCTTATATATTTACTTATACAGTATTTATTTATTTATTTATCTGCTTAAAACATTTCTTATTTCCCGTTCATTTTAAAACATGTTTTTACTTAGTGAGCAGTTCTTTATTTTTTTGGTTCGTTCGTCAGAATATGTTGATATTTACTTTATTTTATTATGATTTATTGAATTTTCTGATAGCTCATTTTTTTTAATAATTTTTTTTTATCAAATATTTATGCGATTATGTGTCTGATCACGTGATTATTCACCCAGAAAACATTTCTTCATTAAAATTGCTCTCACTGCCTATTGTCCTCTTTTCTTTTACAGGTTCGTTCTCTCATTTGCGAATTTATTTCATCATTTATTAATCTAGTTTTGCATTTTTTTAATTATTTATTTTGGGCACCTTCCGGCATTTTTAACCAATCACCTTCCGCCGTGACAAACGTGACATTCCCGTTGTCTTCTTTTGATTCATGAGGCTAGAGTCTGAGTTATCCCAGCATTTATTTAAAGAATGTTGTAAATTAAACGGCGTTATATTGTGTTTGTCTTTAAGGGGTCCATGTTTTACACCGAACCCGCTCATACAGTGGTCCCTGCGGAGGATGTGGAGGTAATTAATGCTCCCTCCTCAGCCCGGTTTACATGTTGATGCTCCGACGCTGCAGTCAAAGCTCTGGAAAACGCTGTTCGCAGCAGACTTGGCCGTCAGCGCCACTGTGTGTGGTTCAGCTACCTCAAGTGGGATTTCCGAGCCAAAGCCCCTTGTTGGTGCTGCCACCGCCCGGGAGAAGATCCAGACTGTGCAGACGGACCGGGGCGGCCGGCGGTCTGCTCCGCTCGCAGTCCGCTCCGTCACACCTGAAAAACATCAGGAGCCAATATGTTTGCCAGTCGGCCGGACCGAGAAACCACATCACACCTTGACGCGCCTCTGACTGCAGCTGGGGAGGATTTATTGATGGAAACTCAAAATATTCGCTTAATCTAAGAGTAAAAAGATTTTTTTTTTGCTGCCTTGACTTGAGAGAAGATAATTACCTTAAACGAAGGAAGAAGCACCGCATCTATTTCCACTTTAGACCAAAATGAGCTTTCTGAGGCAACGGCGGTGGAAAATCTTTACCACGTCTGAGCCAAAATATTTAGAGCATTCACAAGATCAGCCCCTTCATTAAGCAAGAGAATCATTTGATATTTAATTCAGACCATCGTCGGACACTAAACCCTCCAGAACCAGAAATTATTTAAGACCTGGAAGCGCTTGAAAGCTGCACGACAACAGGGAGACTATTCATTCTCTTCTGTTTCAAATATATTTTTTTTTTCTTTCCCCCCATAAAGCCACAGCTGCAGCCCTCCCGTTTGATTCCCCGCGCAGAAAGCCGTCAGCGTGAGGACGAGCAGAGTTGGGAAAGAGGCGAGAGAGGCGGCTTTCAAACTGTAGGGTGCAGCAGTCGTCTTTCAAACAGGACAGCTGCGGCGGAGCCGAAGGAGGCCTGAGCAGAGGCTCCACGAACCAAAAAATGAGTCGCAGGAGGAGGAGGAGGAGGAGGAGGAGGATGATCTGTAATTACAGACGACACACCAACACCCCAGTCGTAATTTACATTAGCTGGAAAAAAAATATTAGACAAGGATTGTTTTTATCCACGTCGAAGTTGTGCTGATGACGTCGTTAAATGGCCCCAAACCCGCCGTGGTGTCACAGATAAGGGGCTGATCGTGGAGGAACACGTCTACTGTACTGTCAGAGGTCCTCTGTTTCTGCTCTTTGGCCACTTTTAAATGTCACACAACTGGTACTGGCTGTGGAGCAATGTTGACCCGCTCCGCTTTGCAGAATTTTATGGTTCCATCGATTAGAGCAAGCGGTCCAGGTCCTGAAGAAGCACAGCCGCCCCTTAGACCGTCACACCGCCGCCGCCATGTTGGCTTTACGCCACAGAACTCTCATCAGTCCACTGAACATTTACCCCAAAACATCGGCCACTATCAACATGTTGTTTTTTGTTAAACTCTGACCCCAGCTGAGGCTGTGAGTCTTCTTCTGGGTTCTTCTGTGACCTCCTGGATGAGTTGTCGTTCCCCGCTGTGGTTCTCCTGAGGTCCCCCAGTGACTTTATGACCCAGACCGATCGATGCCAGTGATTTTATTTCTCGTCTCATTTGCTCTTTTGGTTGCTCAGATCTTCTAGCCTGCTTCATGCTGTCAGGCAGGTTCGCCATCATCCTACCGGTTTGGGTGGTTAGCCGGCTGAGCTCTCCAACAAATGTGACTACTAACAGTTAAGGGGGAGCTGACTCTTGATGAACTGAATCGACGTACTTACTCAGATTTTCTTATGATCTGAAACATTAGAAATCAGAAGGATTTAAAAAGCCTGTTGACTATGAAGTTCAACAGGAGTCCAACAGCAAGTAAAGACAACGAAAGTGTCTTCCACAGTCAAGATGAGGTCATTTGAAGGGACTGATGTCCATGGCTTTTAAAATGGCTCTGAGGACTAAACCAAAATCATAAATATACCATACCAACACAGCAAAAACGGAACTAGAAATAAGTAAAATGTTCTTAAAATCAGTGTGTTTGTCCTTGATTTGAGCAGGTAAATAAGATGATTTGCCAAGGGAATATGATTTTTGCACTTAAAATGGGAAAAATGCATCTCCATCATCTTATTTCAAGTGCAGGATGTCTAATTATCTTATTTTAGGGGTAAAAATACTCATTGCATTGGCAGATGGCAGATTGTCTTATTTACCTGCTCAAATCAAAGATAAAACACTAACTTTAAGAACATTTTACTTATTTTTAGATCCGTTTTTTGCAGTGAAGGCGGTGATGTGTCCGTATACGTCCCTAATACGGACAATAGACGGAAAATCCAATCCAATATGTGGATTTTCTCGTATATGGTCCGTACATGGGACATATCACCGCTTCGGGCAGCACCGTATCTTTATGCTATCAGTCCAGCAGTCTCTGGTTAGCTGACCTGAGGTTCCAACAGGTCAGAGAGGAAGACAAGAACCGGGCCAATTACAGGTTAGGTTGACCACAGAGGGTGCAACCACGGACACAATCAGGGGCAAGATCTTAAATAAGATCATATCTGATCAACGTTTTAACACCAACCTTGTTTGAAGTATTTCTTGACACATAAATGGATCAAGCAAACACCAAGAGCTGGAGGCGGAAGCTAAATGTTTTCTAGTTTGTGAAAAAATGAACAGAGACTCTGCCTTTGTTCATTATTCAGTTATAACTTAGCAGGTTCTCAATGTCGGGCAAGCAAAAGCAGAAGGTCTGATCAAAGTCTTTAGAGGCTGCTGGATGTCATCTGCCATAAAGTGGAGAACGATGAAGAATTATGAAACCAAAAAGGGAATAACGTACAGCAGAAACAGGATTGGACCTAAAACAGAACCCTGAGGAACTCCAATTTATAAGCCGACTGAACCTGGCCTGGTGTTTTGACTGCTTTGGTAAAGCAAAGAGGCATTCCTGGCCAAGAACAGGACACTGAGCATGTCCACATCTTCAGCTCTTCACCGCCATGCTTCACAGCTGCTATTCACTGTGTGTGTGTGGATATGCTGCGGTTGGTTTTCCCCCCATATGCTGTGCTTTGCAATTACTCTACATAGTATATTCTGCTCTTAAGGTCAATGCTGATGCCTTCACATCTTGGCATTGTGTTGCCCCAGAGCCGCAAAGAGGCCAGAACTCCTGCTGTGTGTCATTAATCATGATGCATTGATTATGCTGGTTGATGGTTTCCCTTTTTCAAGGCAATCCAATCAGCAAGGTTCTACTCATGCTTTTACACGGCTTAAGAAATACTAATAGAACATTATTGGGTAGTTTTGCGCGGATGATGTTAGATTTAATTAGTTTTGAGACCTGGTAAAAGACCAGAACATGTTTATTACGTCTTAACGCATCAAACCTTCAAAATGTAAAGGAGGGTGCACTTTCTTTTTCCTATGACCGCATGTAAAAGGTGTCCATATGGTTTAAATTTTCTCTCCAGCGAGCTCGGTAGTTCTCCGGATCTGTCATTACGAGAGGGCGGAGAGTCCTCTGAAGGTTTAACCACACATGCGGCGCTCAAATATTCCCTCGGAGCGGTTCTGCTGGAGGCGGTTTGGGTTAAAGGTGCAACGGGCCGAGCCAACTGGCTTCGCCGGTCGCTTAAAAAAAAACGGATTTAATCCCGTGCTTTTTCCCTCAAGTGATTGACTAGATTACCTGCATTAGCAGGCAGAAAGTCACTTGTGTCGAGTTTTTCCACACTGCACCATTACAGCTGCTTGTAAAATAGAGACATGACTGAAGCATCCCCAGAAGTCTGTGGTACTCCGGCATAAAGGCTCCGTGTACCTTTTATGTCCACGCGACGTCTCCAAAATGATCACGGTCTCCACTGACCTGGGTTTTGACCTTCACTCTGTGAATTTCTGAGTTTCTGGGAAAGTTCAACTCACTGAAGTTTCCATCTTTATGGTTTTTTTTTCTGCAAATTCCGGCACCTGAAGATGATGATTCAGCTTGAAATAAGGGAAGCGCAGCCACCAGATAAGCCGTTTATATTATTTTTTCCCCCCCCTTTCTGAAGATAAAGCCACAGTTTCATGAAAAGATTGATGCCACCTTGTCATATGGACCCCATGAATATGGGAAATGAAATCTCAATTTGATGGAAGACTTTCAATTTGAAGTCACCCTTGGACTTGCATACCCAACGGCCAGCGCTGCATATGAGAACATCCTTCTTCGGCCCGTTCTCGCCTTTTATCATCCGCCTGCCGGAGCGGCACCTGGAAGGGGACCCGGCCGCCGTCTAACAGGACGTCCGCCGCGGCCGTCACGTGACGAAGACGAGTTAGTAAATAACCGGGGAAAAGGCGCCATCAAAACGTACTCCATAATGCTTTACGGCTGCCATTCGCTGACATTTATATATCACTTTTTAGTGGCGGGCCAATGAAACGCCGGCTTTGAAATGGTCGGCCATGATTCATGTCTGCCGTTGTCAGTCTTGCATTAATATTATGACCGTATCCATCATGTCGGCCATCTATAATGAACAGATGCTGTAAAACACAATTTGGCATGACGGGCGGGAGCGGTGGAGGGACGGCGGTTCATTGATGTCGGCGTTTAGACGGGAAGCGGAGCTCGAACCGACGTCTTTATGTCTGCCAAGCTCATTGGTACCTGGAGACTGTAAAGGTTCACGTCTCCTTGCTGAAGATTGCTGATGTACTGTGTGCTAAGTTTGGGTTTTACAGCCATATTTTTTCCACATTCGAATAAATCCCCCTCAAAAACAAAAATAGAACTAGAAAAAGCTGTTCCTGCGTAACAGCGAGTGAGAATGCTAATCTGCAGAATGATTTGAGCAGAAGATGCAGAAGATCCCTCCAGAAGAGAAAAAGTAGCTGAAAAACATCGAAATCAGATTTGAAGAATTAGAAGAAATAGAAGAATTTTAAAAATTTGAAGGAATTTGAAAATTTTTAAAAAATGTGAAGGAATGTGAAAAAAGTTTAAGAATTTGAAAAAATTCGAAGAATTTGAAAAAAACTTCAAAAATGTGAAGGAATGTGAAAAAATATGAAGAATTTGAAAAAAATTTCAAAAAATTGAAAGATTTGAAGAATTAGAACCATTAGACGAATTGGAAGAACTGGAAGAATTTGAAGAATGGGAAGAATTTGAAGGAATTTGTATCAATTTGCATTGATTTTAATGGTAACAGCCAAAACAAATTGCACAAAAAGTGAAGTATTTAATATAAGTGTAAAAGTTAGCATAACCATGAGATATAGCAGTCATGCCGGGAACGAGCCGAACGTTTTGATACCAAATTTGTTGAAATCTATTAAAGTATGCGGGAGTAGTTTGACGCCGACAGAATAATAATAATAAAGAAAAACAGGAAAACAATGAGTGAGAATGAGAATGCTGTATAGCATTCTCACTGATAAATAAATCATATTCATTCTAGCGGGATATTTGACCACTCCTTGCGGTGGAGTTATTTTTAATTGGTTGGTTTTCTGGTATGGACCTGGTTTTTAAAAGTAGTCTGAAAGTTTTCATCATATATGAAGTCAGCTTTTTCCAAAAAAAAATTCAATGTTAGCATCATCTACCCATTGTCCATACCCACTTTCTCCATGCAGGGTGATGGTGGCAGTGGGCTTGTTCATCTCCAGCAGTCACTGGACACCCTGGACAGGTCACCCATCCATCATAGGGCAACGCTGTAATGGACGCACGCTCATATTTTAGGAAGATTTATGCAGCTCTGTCTGTCTTCTCTAAGCCCCAGTGGGTGGAGGCAGATGAGCGTTCACACTGAGCCTGGTTCTGGTTCTGCTGGAGGTTTTCCTCCCTGTTAAAGGGGAGTTTTCCTCTCCACTGTCGCTTCATGCATGCTCAGTATGAGGGATTGCTGCAAAGCCATCAGCAATGCAGACGACTGTCCACTGTGGCTCTACGCTCTTTCAGGAGGAGTGAATGCTGCTTGGAGAGACTTGATGCAACCTGCTGGGTTTCCTTAGAGAGGAAACTTTCTCACCAACCTGTATAATTTGATTGAATTTGACTTTGGAAAGTGCCTTGAGATGACATGTATCATGAATTAGCGCTATATAAATTTAATGGAATTGAAATGAGCCTAGCAGTCACATTTATAGGCTGTGGGAGGAGGATGGAGTACCTGGAGATAACATGCAAACTCCGTGGGAGAAAGATCAGAGTTCAGACTCGACGGCCGGTCCTTCGTTTCTGCAAAACAACTTTCAGGCCTAGCTGGATTCTCTGTTCCACAACCAGACCTGCTGTGTCCAACTTTTAAGGGTCAAACTGTTGATTGAACGTTGCAAGACTTCTATCCATCAGCCCCACAGTATGACACTGCCACCACCGTGCTTGACCGCCACAACATCATTCTGAGAATTGAAGGCTTTGAATGGCCTTCTAAGAAGTTAAAATTAGGCAGACTTCAGTGTTTGGCATCACTGCTGGATGAACATCCAGAGGTATGTTACCTTAGACTCTCGGTCATCCGGGACATGTCAATCCTAAGTGCTTAAATTGAAGCAAACTTGTCTTCTGCTCCTGGTTCCTGAAGAGCTTTCTCCTTTTGTCTGAAATTCTTTTCCTGTTCTTAAAGACACTGCGAGACAGACTTCAGACGTGGGAGACACGTCTATGGACCTATTTATTACACTATAAATACATTCTGTTTATATTGACTGGAACAGGTGCCTCTATTAGCAAGCTAGACGCCTGCTAAGAGCGGTGGATTAGTTGGAGTGGATTTGTATTTAAAGTTATCATAGTAAATCACCCTTTTTCATCCACGTCACAGCTCTGGGCCTCTTTTTGTTGGTATACAAGATAAAATCCCAATTAAATGAGTTGAAACTTTAAAATAGTTGCCAGCAACAGATGTGGAATCCAACTTGAAAATCCTGTAGCATCTTTCTTTTTTTTTTTTTTTTGCTTTTAAAAGAAAGCACCTTGAGAGGGAGACATGCATCAAACTGATTAGTTGTCAGAAAGCCATTACGGTAATGAAAAGAGCTGAAAGATGAGCCGACAGAGAGAGTTTTTTTTTTTTTTTTGTTAAAGTTCGTGGAGAAAACGCAGAGATCCATAAACAGAGCCGACACATAAAGGTGAATGATTAAGGTACGGGCATGATCGGACTCTCCAACATCCGACCACAACAGCGGCCTCGTCTGCTAAAACAGGAAATCTCCAACATGCAAATTCCCCTGAACTGCCTCCTGATGAAGCTGCATAATTCCTGCTCTGTTAAAAGTCACACTTGGCCTTGTTCTGTATGCAAACACCCCCCACCCCCACACCGCCTCCCTTTGCTCAGGGAAATTTCATTTGTACGCCGTCTTTCCCGCTAATGCAACATATGAAGAAACGGCGATCCGGGCCTCGGGAAACGCTCCGACCCGCCGACTGCGCCGCGCTGTGATGTTTGAGCATAAGCCTCTCGTTTAAAAAAAAAAAAAAAAAAAAAAAGCATGTTGATTCTTCATACCCCAATATTGACCGTCTCTGTTTGATGTACGCATGCAAGCAACCAAATACACTCTGACACATTCATTAACCCCCCCGCTGCCATGCAGACCCAGTGTTTGGGCTTAACTTGTTAGTTCTGCTTCCGACGCCCCGAGATATTACTGTAGGACTGGCGCGGGGGGGGGGGGGGCCTGGACGGGAAACTTTGTCACGTCCGTCGTTCAAGCACGAACTCTGCCCGCTAAACATCAGGACGGAAACGCTCTCCACGGAACGGACAGATTGGCTTCATCGAATGCATCAAATGGGAGCAGATGAGCGCTGCGAATTCCACATTTGGGCGCGAATACTAAACCCGCGTTTGGCTCGTTAACGTCCATTAACTTCGCAGACGGGCAAATTGGATGATTCCTACCATGCGCCGCGTGTTGATTTACCTCAATATGATACAGCCCACAAACAAAGATAGTTCAACTTTAAATATTTGTTTTGCACAAAGAAGTGGAAAACTGTCTTTTGGCTGCTAAAAAGAGAAGATATTTTCTAAAATGTCTTCTCTTTTTCTGTCATAATTACAGGCCTTAGAAAAGGTATTTGCTCCCTCATGTTTCAGGTCATCAAATAACTTAATATCAGACAAATACATCCTGATTAAACACAAGGAGCGGTCATAAGATGATTTTGTTTAGTAAGGGGAAAAAGCTACCCAAACCATTTTTGGGGCTGTTGGAAAATAAAATTGCTCCCCTTCTTTAAAAGATTAAATCTAAAGTTTATTTGGTTAAATTTCACCAGCCACACCCTGACCTGTAGAATCAAGGAATCACCAAACTAGAACCTGTCCGACAACATGAAGTAGGCCAAAATAGCTCCATAAGCATCACTTTACCCCCCGATCTAAAGAGATATAAAACCAACTCATTGACTACATCAGTCTGGAAAGGGTTAGTCATTTCTGAGGCTTTGGGTCTCCACAGAACCACATTAAGAACAATTATCCCCACATGGAAAAAAACATGGAGCAGTGGAGAGACCCTTCCCAGGAGAGGACGGCTGACCAAAATTACTCCAGGAGCTCATCGACTCGTCCAGGAGGTCAGAGAAAAGCCCAGAAGATCATCTAAAGCTCTGTAGGCTCAGTAAAGGTCAGCGGTCATGATCCAGTAAGAAGGAAGAGAAACTGGACTGTAATGTAACGGATACTCTCTGGAAGACGTGTATCCCGTAACTTTAGCTACTTTCACGCTAACGGTTTAATCTCCACTTGTATAATTTGTGCATCATAAACTTTTCTGTTAAATCCCCCCAGCTTCTTCTGCTTAACCCGTTGTATCATAAAACACTAAAGAAATAAAAATGTCCAGTCGTGACCACCGGAAGGTTTCTACCACTCTCGATTCAAGAACTTCTTTCTTCACACAGTGGTCGTTTAACTCTTAATTCTTGTCTATGCTCCCTTTTTGCTCGTCTGACACAGAGGGCTACTGTGACTTTATTTCCCCTCGGCAAAGAGGGGCAGAGAAAATGGAAACAAGGGCCGCCATCCAGCACACAGAGATGTATAAATTAAAGGGGCTTGTCTGGGACCTGAAGAGTCACAGGCTTTGCTTGCGTTATGTCCTCACAAATCTTGGTGTTTTCTCCGTTCTGCTGGAACCAAACACGCACCTTTCCGATTGCCAGAGGACTTCAACTTCCCATTAAGCCACAGACAGCCCAGGTGACGTGTCAAAGAACAAGGAATCAGGAGCAGATGATGATTTATCTGATCCCGTTTTACAGAGGAGCACAATACAGCTTTAATTATAAAGCACTTTAAAAACAACGCCGTTGACCAAAGTGCTAATAATTAGACACCCGCCTGAATAAAGAGCTGGGAAATGCAAATTGGCACTGAAGTGGAGATACCCTTAACCCACTTTAAAAGGTAAAGTTATGTTTCATTTATAATGTCAACATCTGTTTCTATGTCGTTTCTTACAGCTGTCTCTAATACGGCAGCTTTAGAAGTTTTGAAGTCTGTATTGCAATCAAAACTTTATTTGCTGCTGGAAGCTAACAAGTTAGGTTGCACCAATTTAGCAATCCAAGGCCACAAGTAAAACAATGGGGAAAAAATCTTAACAAGGATCTTCCAACTTTACGAACTTGTTACAGGTTATATGATTTTTAAAAATCCATTATCATATTTGTTAAAATCAGAGCTAAAGGGCTTTTTCTTAACGTGGATTCAACAAATGATTATTTCACATTGATACAGTTCAGGAATTCCGGAACACCTACTTGAGACGTCTTTGACCTTTACCAGAAAACCGACGATGGCTTTTCACACAATGATCCTAAACACACGGCTCACCAGTCATCAACTCAACCTTTCTTCTGACCGCCTCAGTCCCCAGAACTGAATCCTGTTGAAGAAACGTAGAGTGAGCTGAAAGGACAGGACACAGGACTCTGGATAATCTAAACCTGGGCTTTAAGCATCTCTTTGCTGACCCACACCTGGCTTACGTGAATGGGCGATTAAGAATCAGGTGTGTTGAGACAGAGACATCTGAAACTGCCCCACTGATAAAGGATGTTTTCAGAAGAATTCATTGTGGAAGGTTCTAGTTAATAGAACGCAGTTTCTTTGATAAAAACAAAAATCTTTCCTGAAGTTTATTGTTGAGTACGGTTAAGGATGGGTGGTGCTGACCCGTCTCTCTTGGGAGGGTTCTAGGAACCTTGGAATTCTGGGTGGGTCTTCATTGGCTCTTTACGCATAGTAAGGATAGATAATAAAACAATAATAATAATTGAACTTTATTGATCTCACAATGGAGTTATTCACTTCTGCATCTTAACCCATCCCCTTGGGGAGCAGTGGGCTGCCACTGTGTGGCGCCTGGGGAGCAATCAGGGGTTAAGGATCTTGCTCAGGGAGCTTGGCAGCTTGTGGGAGTTGAAATCAGAACCTCTGGGACCGAAGCTCTGTGCTCTAACCACTAGGCCACCCTTACCCCCCCCCCCCCCCCCCCATCATGTTGGGTTGAGCTAATAGCTAATCAGATACAATAAAACCTGGTCCAATCAACCTAGGAGTATTCCAAGGGCCCCTGACTGACGGGGGCCCCAAAAAAGAACTTTTTTACATGTTTGTATGAGCTTTCGGGATGATTTTGATCTTTTTGCCTGTGGATGGGCACAAGAGGCACCAGAGAGGAACCAGGAAGACTTAGACTGTACAGAGAATAAGGGGCAAAGATGCCTCTCTCTGTGTGCTCCAACCTGGTGAGACGCTGTAGAAGAAAGCCAAGTACTGATATAATTTAAAGACTAAGGTGTTTTAAAAGTTATCCACAATATTCTTGTGGCTGCTCCCTCTCACAAGCAAACAACAGCTTCTTGCAAAACAAGCGGCAACGACGGAAGATCTTCCGACAAAGAGCTCCCTCAGCTCTCCTCTGGTGGGACAGGGGGCTGTTATTACAGGAGGGATATCAACAGATAGGTATCTCCGTCAGATCGGAGATTATCCCTGCTGAGGCTCAGAGCCAAGAAACCAAGAGCTGGAGGAAAAGATCCACGTTTCCCGAAGTGGCTGAACAGTGCAGCGCTAATTACTCTGAACTAGGAAGGGGGATCTACGGAGCCAAAACGGTATCAGATTCAATATTTGGCTTCCACCTTTTGCCTGAGACTTCCTGCGTGTCTGCAGTTTGTTAATCAGATCACCTGATGAGAGGTCTGCAGTCTGGTTGTGATAAAGGAGCGATTGCGGGGGGTTTTGGGGGCTTCTATTAATAGATGGGTAGACTTGTGGCCTGCAGATGACAGGAAGAGAGGCCTGTCATGAGGAATGCCTTTGTTGTTTTCCATCCAGGGGAAGGAAATGAATTTCTTGTGATTTTTTTTTTCAGAGGCAACGCCCGTGGGCGCCAGCATCAGCGCTTCCCTGCTCAGGGATTCTGAAGGTTCTCAACCAAGAGCATGTCGCGTTTTCATCTGAGCCACAAAGACGGCCAATCAGCTTTGAACGACAACTTTTCCGACGACGGAACTAATCTTTACACGGGACGAGCCAAAAAGTGCAGGATTAAAGGTTTAGGGAGTGTTTTAGTCCAGCTAAGTCCAGAAAAACAGGAGTTATGTTAGTCTTTCAGAGATGAACTCCCTCGTTTCTCCATGCACTCATCTTAGAGCGGTGTAATTGATCGGGGCAGGGCTGTACAAAGTCGATTTCCATGATAATAAAACTTGTCTGCTCTGCGAGGAGACCATGTGGTCTATGAAAGCTCGACCAGCTCCGCCAGCTCTTACTAGTGTGGACGGGTTTGGCCGCGGCTCCCCCTTGTTCTTGGACGCGCCATCAAATGGCACACGAACGCTATAATCGAAGCAATTTTCCAAACATCCTCAACTTCCACGGAACAGAAACCGATCCAGGAGTGCGGCAAACACAAAACCGGGCCTTATGTCAACTTCTGATTCCAAAACGTTAATGATCTAGATCAAAAGGCGCTTCAGAGACAACTCGCCTTTCTGAACCTGCCTTTGTATGTTGAATAAACGCCCAGAAACGCCTTTGATTAAACAGGTATGTGGGATGGTTAAGCATATTGAAGACACTAATTACTACTGAATGCGCTGGTGTGTTCGTGTGTGTGTGTGTCTCTCTCTCTGTGAGGGGGTGGGGGGGAGGAGCGGGTTTTGAAAGAGCTTTTTGATTCCGAGCACAACAAACACAATCTAGATTATTTCACATGAAATAAATTTCATTTGCCTCATTTCCATCAAAGATGGGAGACTTTAGTGCCCTGCAGCCCACTGCATGTCAGCTGCCATGCAGGGAGAACAACTTTTAATGGATAGTTGGAGGATTAGAAGAGACAAAATGTGATAAACACTGATTTGAGTTAATGCAATTTTATGTTATTCAACTCACATTTATCAAGACGGTCCCCGGTGAGTGTATGTTTCTAAAGGATTTATGGAGAATCACATCTACAAGATATTCCAACAAGAGCGAATAAAGACAAAAAAATGTGTGACTTTGGGTTTTCTTCGATCCCAGAGACTAGATTTCAAATTTGGCTGGCTTCAAGATTTAGATGAATTCATTTATTAATCTTATGATGAGATATATACACAAACTGTAGCTGATTGTAGTCCAAGGAAGCTATTTTTTTGCTCCCGGTGTCATTTATAGTAGTTTCCTAGAAGAGAGGAATTATCGATGGATCTCTAGTTTGACACGCTTTGAGAAACAGAAGTGAGGCTGTTTTAGAAAAGGAGGGAATTCTTAAGATTTGGAGCGAATCAACCAGACTTGATTAAACTAGAACTGTTAGGAACTAATATGCTGCATGAATCATTCAGCAGTCTGCATGGCAGTAGTGGCACACCACCTAAATCTCATCAATTAAATCATAGACATTTGAAAAGTGTTTAATATTGTTCACCCTCAAAACTGTCACCCCCAAACAACCAAAAACGCGTAAAAAAGGATACCAAATTCAATTAGATGCTGTTCTTCAACCCTTTTGGAGTCTTTGTAAAGGTAACACCTTGATATTTCCTTTTTAATTGAGCAGTCCAATTTATTGTACTGATTACCAATTTTTACTTTAAGTTGAAACAACAAATGATGCATTTTTTTGTTCTTGTTTTTTTTATTGTTCTACGTCATGCAGCTTCAGACTGATGCAAGGAGGTACTGGCTGAAAAAACAACAACAAAGGATCCAAAGCGGACAAGTCTTTTCTACGAGAGGTTCAAATTTGAAGTCAAAAGCATATTCTGGACCTGTTTTTCTGTGTGTATGTCCAAACGTTCTCCAACAGTATCCAAGCTGTGTTTCGATTGCGTGTCTTCGTGGAACATATTTCTGAAAAGCTGAACAAGTTTTGATACTTTGGTACAAATGATTATTAGTAGGACCTGGTTTTAATGTATCTGATTAGCTATTAGCTCAACCCAACACGATGACCGTGACCTCTTGCTATTGTCTTGACATTAGCTTCTAGGTGTTAGCTTGGTTCTGATTTAGCTCAACACTGATGGCAATGGCGACTGCAGCCAATGCTTGTTCAAGGAGTTACCTTGAGTCTGTAACCTTGACTCTGTTTAACTGTTATCTTGAGTTTTGATCAACTAAACAGCTGTTAGATTGACAAGGATTAGCTGTTACTGTAGCTTGAGCTGCTCTTAGCTTCATAGTTGAGCAGTTACATGTTTTATTGGCTTAGTTATAAGTTTTATTGGCTGTTATGTTACATCTGATTGGTTTATTGCTTGACAGTAAGTCACCATTGTCTTCAGTGTGGTTTTTAACTTGGCTCTCATTAGCTGTTAGCTTGACTTGGACTAATCTGATATGTGGTGAACACTAAGTAAATTTGTTGAGGGACAAAGCGGCATCTGAGTCACTAGAAGGTTCTCAAACCCTGACTATAAAATACGATCCAGCTTTGGACAGACGGCCTTCTCCGTTAAGAGCTCTAAGCTCTGCACCTCGTTACCATTTGACATCAAGACTGTACCTGATTTTAAAGGGTTCACTACCAGGCTTAAAAACTGGTTAAAGACAAACCAAAACTGTACTCATTTTTAATCACTCTAAGTAGTTAAGAGTTGTGCATGATATGCATATTTTACAATTTAATCATGTTTTTTTATTTTTTATTTTGAAGTAGGGTGGTATGTAAATTCTATTTTTATATGAAAGCCCAGTCAGGGAGAGGAGTTGAAAATTAGCATTAGCTGTAAACTTTCTATGCAGCACTTCAGTGGCTTTGTTTTGTCACCATGTTTGTTTGCATTGCCCAAGTCAAATAAAGATTAATTTTATTTTATTTTATTAGCAGGGTTTGATCAGGTTGAGGTCCTGAGCAGGATTTTGAGGGCGCTGCCTGTGTCTTCATGTGAAGCTGAGAGGAGTGCATCAGTTAAAGACTTGGCTGTAGGCTACTATGGCCCAACAAAGACTCAACTATGTAGCTGTCTGTGATGTCCATAAAGTGAGACTGGACAAGCTAGATGTAAACATGATCTGCCAGGAGTTTGTTGGATCCAGCGTCACTAAAAAAAAAGAACATTGGGTTCTTTTGTTTGGAGAGTTGGTGCTTTTTTTTTGTAAGGTAAAAAGTTTTAGTGTGGTTGATAGAAACTGTACTTTAGTTTATCACAAACAGATGAGATAACATGCAGTAGATAAACTGATGAATGGGTGGTTAAAACATTTTATTTATAGGCCTACTGTTACCATCTATAACTTCAGAGCGCTGTACATTTATAAGTTTCCATATTCTATGTTTCTTGTTGATCTTTTTTGTTGGTTGCTACTAAAGTAAATATATATTTCTAAAGAGGAGTTTGATTTTGTCTGATTATTCTTGAAGGTTTTTCCTTCATAGTTTTGGGACTTATTTTGATCTTAATTTCTTCTGAATCTACTTTGATGGACTATAGTGAAATTAGAACAGGATGCAAATAAATACTAGATGTAATCATGAAGGTGGACCATCGCCACCTTCCACCTAATACCATCGTTGACATTATTGGTTGAACAGGTAAAAACCTTTTACCTGTATACAGGTAAAAATACCTCAATATAACTAAAATATGACCTAATAAAGAGTAATACTATTATTACAATTATTATTTTAATAACATTATTTAACAGGGTTTTAAGCTGTTCAGTATTGGTTAGCTGTTAGCTTACATTAGCTGCTGAGCTAGCTTGAAACCGATCTGATGTTAGCTTGAGTAACTGTTACCTCAACTATTTTTAGCTGTTCTGTTGAGTTTGATTTGATACTGACCTAAACCCGATCAGCTGTATGCTTCAGTGTGAATAGTCGTTAACTTTTAATGAACTTTTAATGAACTTTTAACTGAGTTCTGATTAGCTGTTAGCTTGAGAGGCTGCTAGCTTAACTCTGTTTAGCCATTATCTACTGTTTCGTTAGCTAGAATTATGACATTTGCAGCTATTGTAACATTGACACAATCTGTTTTTAGCTTGAATCCGTTCAGATGTTACATTCAGTTTCATAAGCTGGTATTTTAAGTATGATTTGCAGCTGTCATAACTCTGATTAGCCTTTAACTTTGCCTCAATTAGCTGTTAACCTGACTGTGATATTCCCACGACTTGACCCTGGTAGCTTTCAGCATTTCATAATAATCCTCCAAAAAAGTTGTCATTGACTGATGTCTGGTATAAATGATACAATAATAACAGCCACTCCCCTTAACAGTACTGGAAATTACAAACTTTACAAACTTTCTTTGTAGAGTGTATATATATATATATATATATATATATATATATATATATATATATATATATATATATATATATATATATATATGTAAAATACTCTTTCAGCATAACTTTAATACTTTAAAAGAAAAGTGCTCTGTGGATTCCAGACAAAAACATCTTGTTTTGTTTTGTACTGATCCTCTTAGGAAAATTAGGGTTTCTTCTACAAGACATTAAGACCCCAGTGACACCCTTAACATTATTTACAACTATTTCTGAACATTTTTCCTGGACTATATGAGGCGAGTGTTCATAAAGTTTAATCTAAAAGGTCATGACCACACGTTTTTAAATAAATAAATGAATGTGCCACAATGAGGCAGACATGAAGAAGACGGCATCAGCATTGTTGACCCGTGAAGCCTAATGTTCACCCAGCAGGCCTTTGACCTTTGCTGCTGTGATTTTACTCTCACCGTGATTAGCCCAGTGAGAGTCAAAGTTTTCCACCCATCAGGAGCTTTCCTGTCAACCTCCTATTAAACAATGCGAGTAAAACCCTACAGGACGAACACATGCACTGCTTTATTTACCAGCCAGCCACTCCAAGTTAAATCAAAGGTGAGGCCCCGCTTTGACTTCTTTTTGTGTTTGACTTTGGTTTAGGTCCTTCTTCACACGATATCCTCTCTGTGATGTGGACCGAGAACACTTTTGACACATTTCTCGAAACACACTTCTAATTTGTCCCCGAGGCGCTGGTTATGACGCGAGCTGACACTGAAGTCTGACAACATGACTTCTTTCCTCCTCTGGCCAGCCTCGCCCGCCTCCACAGCGGAGAATCGGGGTGTCTTACGATTCAGTTGCTTTGCCTGCCCTCCCTCTTTCGAGACATCGGTTCGAATTAACGCCACCGCCGTCTGACTCTCAAGGCATGGCCGCTGACAGCTGCGGCGCTCGCACACACCAGGTGCTTCTGTCTCTGCCGAGGTGCCCATGACACCTACCTGTTTTTTAGCTCCCCCCCGACCTGTCAAGGGAGCCAGATTTAATTAATGTAATGATCAAAGCAGCAAAAGCAAGTGTAGCCCTGAGGTAGCAATCCCAGCTCACTCGCTAATTATTTAGCATTAAGGTAGACGGCGCTTATGCATACATGACTACATCAAAGATTTGATTGGGGTTTGGTTTGTTGCAACAGAAAAGCGCCCGGAGCGCCCGGTGGTGACATCAAAACATCAGTGTGGATAAATCTGTTGGTGTGGCGCGTTCTCGCTCGCAGCCACCAGGTAACCTTTCTTTATCCTCTCTGACAGCGCCTCTTCACAGCAAACATCAGCTGCGTGAATGCAAATGAAGGCGAGCGGGGGCAAGTTCGGGATGCGATGATGAGGGAGATGAAAGTTTTATTTTTGGGGGTGACGGGAGGACGGCGGTGTAAGGTGACCACGAGGGACAGCGCACCGCCGCCGCCAATCATCAGCTGAGCCCCACTGAGGGACAGGACGGTGAGAGCGCATCAAAACTCCATGAATTAGCAGCTGTAGAGTCGCTTAAAGGCCGTAGAAATACTTCACAACGGTTACCACATTTAAATTAGCAGGTATCGTTAGCATCACCAGCATCGATTTGCATAATCTGAGCTCAAAATCTTTTCTAAATCTTATGGGTTTCAAAATTTTAAACTTAAAAACAAAAGTCTTAAGGTGGAGATATGTTAATAAGTACATTTATGTCAGTCATGGAGACACCTAGATTATTTTTAAATATAAATCTTATAGTTAGAGTGGCTTTGGTTCTGAGCTATCTCTGTAGTTATGATGTTATGGGCTTAGGCTGCTGGAGGACATAATAACCACTTTTATTCACTCTGCTACTTTAGCCTGAGAGATATTTCTGCATCATTTGCAATTAAGGCTTTTGTGAACTTTTAGTTGTTTTATGTTTCTTTTTTCCACCAAAGGTACACCTGGCTCAGTGCTTCTGGGTTTAGCATTGTTGCTTCCCTTGACAGAGACATTAATCCTACTGTTGCTGGAAATAACTTTATGTGATCCCCATGGAGTATTTTTGTTGTTTCTTCTATGGAAGGTACTCCATGATCGGTGCTTTAGTGTGCTTTTCTGTCTCCCTCCTGTCCTCTGAACACCAGCCAGTAAAGACTTACTAGTTTTACTTGCTTACTTGTGAAAAAGGGAGTGGTTGCTCTCCCCTTTTAGTGGGTAAAGAACTCAATGAAACGTCCTTAGATTATTTGTATGAATGACATTTGGCATGAATTAATACATTTGATTATATATATTCAATATATTATAAGGGCTCCTGAGTGTACATTTGTTGTTAATTTCTGTCATTTAAATAAACTAAATTAAATGTATGGATGGATGCAAAAAGGATGGATAAATCAAAAGGATGGATACAGGTACAGATGGGCGAACAGCTGGACAATAATAATCATCTTTATTGCCATTGCGACATGCATTCCAGTCAAACATTTAACCATCCCTTAGGGAGCAATGGGCAGCCACTGTGCAGCGCACGGGGAGCATTCTGGGGCTGAGGGTCTTGCTCGGGGATCCAGAGAGGCAGTCTGTGGGCGATGAACCCCCAACCTCCAGGATGAAGGCACAGTGCTCTAACCACTAGGCCACCACTCCCCTGAAGGTATATGTCAAAAGTGGAAGGGATGGATGGATGGATGGACAGACGGATGCACACAGGGATGGATGGATGGATGGATGGATGGATGGACACAGGGATGGATGGATGGATGAATGAATGAATGAATGAATGAATGAATGAATGAATGAATGAATGATGGATGGACAGACAGATATGTGGTTGGATGAATGAATGGATGAACAAAGTAAAGAAGGGATGAATGAATGGATGGATGGACGGACACAGGGATGAATGGATGGATGGACGGACACAGGGATGAATGAATGGATGGATGGACGGACACAGGGATGGATGGATGATGGACAGAAGGAAGGAAGGATGCACACAGGGATGGATGGATGATGGATGGATGATGGACAGAAGGAAGGATGCACACAGGGATGGATGGATAGATGGATGGATGGATGGATGGATGGATGGATGGATGGATGGATGGATGGATGGATGGATGGATGGATGGATGGATGGACGGACAGAAGGATGGATGCACACAGGTATGGATGGATGGATGGATGGATGGATGGATGGATGGATGGATGCACACATGGATGGATGGATGGATGGATGGATGGACAGAAGGAAGAATGCACACAGGGATGGATGGATGGATGGATGGATGGATGGACAGAAGGGTGGATGCACACAGGGATGGATGGATAGATGGATGTATGGATGGATGGATGGACAGAAGGATGGAGGCACACAGGGATAGATGGATGTATGGATGGATGCACATGGATGGATGGATGGACAGAAGGATGGAGGCACACAGGAAAGGATGATAGATGCACACAGGGATGGATGGATGAATGAATGAATGAATGATGGACAGACACATTTTTGGATGGATGGATAGATGGATGGATGGATGGATGGATGGATGGATGGATGGATGGATGGATGGATGGATGGACAAATTGATGGATGGATAGACAGATATGTGGTTGGTTGGATGAATGGATGGATGAAAAAAGTGATGAATGAATGAGGAGACAGATGCATGGATGGATGGATGAATGGGTGGATGGATAGATATATAGTGGCATATGGAAAGAAAGTTTTCAAAAGAGAAATGTTTTACCACCCTATTTCCAGGCTGTGAGATTTCCCAAATCTTTGCAAGAACCAAAACTAAAACATTTAAACAATCAGTTAACATGTTTATTATTGATTTAACCAACAGGTCAAGACTTGCTTTTATCAATTTTATGGAAAAGATGGCCAACAAGCAAAAGTTTCTCTTTTTCCCATTAGACTGTCAGAGTGAAATTAAAGCACACGCTGAGACTAAATGTCGACTCTGCGCATCTTGACAAGACACTAACTCGTCTCTGAACAAAGCAGAACGGACAGTGGTGGGAGCCAATCAGCGGCGCCGGCTGCCAATCGTCCTTCCAAGCCTGCTTCAGAAATAAATTCATAAATTCTCTTTGTGAATGTTGGACAATATCAGCCTTTTAATTTGCATAAAGTAAAACTGTGCCATGGTTTTAGGACTCCAGCGACTGCCAGAAGAGTTTGTCCTATATTCGATGAAATGTGAATTAAGCTAAATAATAATCTCCTGGGTGGTGCAGTGTCGTTGCACACAAGACAAGATAAGGTCAAGGGATTATCGGGAAACCCCCTCTGCCTCACAGACGTTCATTTTTCCATTGTAAGGAGGGAAAGTTCCCTGAATCCGGCCATGTGCTGGCCTTTGAATCCTTTCTTCTTTATCTGTTGATCTGGACTCCTCTAGTCCGCGGCGCAGTGGCAGTAAGGAGCCTGATCCTGAGCAGATCTGGCTGCAGCTTTAAGGGATTTCCATGATCGGTGCCTCCTTCAAACTGAAGGGCTTCATTCTGTGCCGAGCGCCACGCAATTATGAGCTAAATGAATTCCGAGTTCAGCCGAGTTTGTTGTCTCGCTGGATGAGTAAAAGCAGGCCCCTCCGGCGCTAACCGGGTCTTTCCCCCCTCCGGTGTGCGCCGCGAATAGACGGGAAGAGAACAGACTGACAAACACAGGGCTCTCATTGAATCATGTGAGCGAAGACAGGGGAATTTTCTGATAGCCCCCATCTCTGCGCGCGGACACAAAAGCCCTCACTGTCTGCGGTCTGAAGCAGCGACTTACCTCCGGGCGGTGCCAAACGGAGGGAAACATGCAGGGGGAAGAAACACAGGACACAAAGAAACAAACCTCCTGGTTCTGGGACCTGAGCTGAGGTTCATTGTTCAGAATAAAACCCTCCACTCTGCTTCTGGGGGCCCTGAAGTAACCTGTTCGCTAGCAGCTGGTGGCCACCTGTGGAGCAAGTCAAATTACTGGAGGATCCCCGCCGGTTCTGGTTATTGTCCACAGGTTTGTGGGCTCTGGTCCTGCGCGGCGGCGGCGGTGGTGGCGGTGGCGGAGGACGGGACGGCCTTTTGTTTTGCTGCTTCAATAACTCAGTTCCTTTCCCCCCTTTTTTTTTAGAATTAAATTCTCAGCCTCCCCCCTTTGATCCGTCGGTTTTTATCTCCCACTTTCAAATTTTGTTAAGCCCAAATCAGCTCTACGGGGGACTCTGAACCTGAAGAGGACACCGCGTCTTTTGTGCCGCTATCTCGGACAATCAGGCAAAACGGCGATGGAGATGAGCTCGCGACCTCTGCCCGTTTTGTCTCAAATTATCCAATTTGGCCTTTTTTTTTGCGAGACGCAATAGCCCGAGAGCCTAGAAATTCCCGCTCCCTCCGAACAAGGGCAAGCGTTGTTTTCCGGCTGCAGCCGTTCGCCACGGAGACAGAAAACAGATATTAATCATCATTTTGGACACACCGAGGGCTCACAACAAAATGAGTCAGTGGCTCTTTGTGTCCGTCCGCCATTCCCAGGAATGCGGCTCGTCTTGTGACTCGAGGTGGGGCCGGGGAGGTGAATGACATCACCGGTTTGAGTCCTGAGACAGTGGCACCTTGTGTTTCCCCTCGCCCCCGCTGATGTCTCCCCTCTGAAGATGGGGAGGGGGGGTGGGATTGTGCCTTTTCTTTCCCCTTCCTCAAAGAATACCTTCTTTTCTCTGCCTCCTCTTAAGCAGCTGTCTGCGTATTAAGTGGGGAAAATGACACTCCATCTCATGATGAATGGTACTTGACCCCTGAATCCCATTCCTGTGGCAAGGGTGGGAAGAGGAGTGGGGGGGTAGCCGCATTTACATAAACCAGAAGATCTCACGGCACTTGTTTACATCCGTGCAAAACAACCGGCGTGGACTTTAGGTGCTCCAAATCAAGATGAAATATTTGTTCGCCGCAAATTGGACAACCTTTCTGACGCCTTCTCCCTGTTCGGCGCCTCGCTTTCTGGTTTGACACGCATATCTGCGCTGGTGGGGTCGCCTCACTGAGAGCCCCTTTGTTGCATGATTAATTACTCCGAGTAACAGTTATGGCGGGATTAACAATTAGCTAGACCTGTCAAACAGTCAGTCTAAGATGGCAGACTAATTGAGCGGCTGGTTGGCCATTGTGTCCCAGTATAAGGCCAAGGAAGTGGGGATGGCTCGCGAGCCTTTCATCTCCCTTACAGGCCTAATACCGTGGCAGAAAAAGGCCCCCGCTATCAGGAACGGGCGAGCGGGGGTAATTTTTCATGAATATTCATATGAATCTTCTATTCACAGTGAACTTTTCCAAAGTTACCTTCATGGTGCATGTTCTGGGAAGTTCGTAGTCGGTTCAAAAGGATTCTTCGACACTTTGAAGTGTTATCCCAACCTCTGGCTTTAGAGTGGCCCTTTATTTCATGTCCCTTTGGATCAGATGTTCATGTTTTCAGCAGTGAGGGCAGGTTGTCCAGGTCCCGAAGCCACAAATCAGCCCCAGAACATCAGAGTAACACCTTTTGACTGATAGTGTCGTTTGTTAGTTTTACACCAGTTCCTCTGTGGTCTTATGAATCCCGGGAATATGTTGAGATCACTTAACTTGCTTCATGTTGTCAGACAGGTTCTAGTTAAGAGATTTCCTGATATTCCAGGTCTTGCGGTGCCCAGGACTGTGTCTAGTTGGTGAAATTCAACCCTGCTTTTCATTAATTCTAGTTTAAAAAAAGGTTGCAATACTCTTCACACAGCCCCAGGTTGATGTGAATTGGTATTTTACCTTAATACACATAATCATCATTTAAGCACCTATATTTAAAATGTACTTATGTTAATGCTTTTCTTACGTGATTAAAGAAAATGTACAGTACCAGGCGTATTGCATAAGGACAAACCAAAGTAGACTTTACATAGGATTTCAATTGGAAATTTAGGTTTATTGTTATTTGCTGATCAAGAAGAGGCAACTTGTTTGCAATGTACATTTTAACAAAGACTTTTGTTTATGTCCTAATTTAAAAGCTGTCAGCCAATCATGATCTCACTTTCCACTGCTGCCTTCCATCCCCAGAAACTACAAAACTTTCTCAAACTCCCATGTGTTATCAACTGTGATTGCATTGTTTTTGCCTTGTGTGGAGTGCTTCGGGCAAGTGTTCTTCCACTCATCCAGAGGAGAGCCGGAGCAAAGCAATGATCATGAGTTTTATCGCCTTTTTTGAAGCTAAATAGAGATCTGATCTCATACATTTCCACATTAGAGTAAGTTACTGTTAGTAGACTTGAACTTAAACACCCACTCTTTTCTTGATGTTACATTGGAGAGTGAGTAGTGATCTATAATGACCTCGTGTCATTTTTTTGTGGTTTTATTTAGGCATATTTTAGGCTTTACCACAGCTTATGAATTATCTAAATTTGGACCCCTTTAGCTTTAGCAGCGATCATTCTCCAATGCGGCTGTAGGTGCCTAGAAACATTTTCATGCTACTGATTCAGACTCATTGTTCCCATATTAGCGCATTGTTTTGGTGTGGAGTGCTTCTACTGCCAGGTTGAGCATGTGATGTGGTTGTGAAGAAAATCAATTGTCCCCCCCAGTGAAGAGCATGAAGAGGGCACTCTCCAGATGAGTGATGATCTATAATTATAACATATAATACATTTATTTGCTTTTGTAATGTGACTATTGGGTACAAATGCATGTACTTTCCGGGGTAGGGAGCAGCTTTTGTTGTTCATATTCCATTTTTTTCATTCTGGAAACAAAAGATTTTCAGATTTTCCTCCACTGCTGGTGTACATTTTATGATCTGTAGCTAAATTGTTTACAAGAAATGTGATTTTGCAAAACAGAAGCTCAAGAAATGCAACTTCACTTTGAAAAAACGAGCGCAACTCTTGAGAAAATGGATTGTTGTCGTGTTTAACTGAGCAGAAAACGACAAAGGGAGAAAGAAATCCCGCCCTGGTCCAACTCTGGCCCAAACAAAGATGAACAACAACCCCAAAGTTTCCTGTGAGCCAACATTTGATGGGAGAACAAACAAAACCAGAAACCTGCTTCTTCTGAGTTTCCAGCCCCAGTGTCCATGGGAAGAAGCCCGAAAGAACAGCTGCAACGGCGAGCCATGGCTCCTCATGAAAGGTTTCGCCTGGAGGCAGGGAGGCGAACGACGTGATCGTGAAGAAAATCAATTGTTCCCCCGATGAAAGGCAAGAATCCCAGGAGGAGCAGCACCATGGTGTGTGGGACACATCAAAATATCTGACAGACTTCAGCATTATGAAAAACTTTTCTCTTTTTTTTTTTCATTCAAAAGGAGGAGGCGGTTTTGTTTCTCCGCTCGCCACCGACCTGTCACCCTCCCATCAGGCCCCCTGACTGCCCCGTGTCATTGTTCGGGCCCCGAGAGTTCAAAGCGGGCCCTTTAGGAGCCGCTCAGTGTGCGCCGACACCATGTAATGAAATTAGCAGTTGTTGCTAAACAGGTTTCAATCAAAGACTCCGAGCCAAGACCCGCTGCCCGCTGCTCATGAATCACCTCTTTCACTGACTTATGGCAGAGCGTCTGGGACATTGTTGCCGCCATCAGACACCCATCATTCAGCCAGGTAGTCCCCACCGGGTACAAAAACGTCGACTTTAAAAGGAGACCTGGCTCAGAGACCCCTCCGAAGTCAAGTGCTGGAGGAAAAAGCCCATCGTTCCCAAACTGGGAGGGTAAAGCTCTCCCATACCTACCTTTGGTCACGTCTGCTGTGGTGAAGAGATCTTCCTGAAGTCCCAAAGATAGTCTGCTATGTTTCAGGCTTTTACTGGTTTACTGGCACCATGCTGCCACTACTCGTCCACAACTAACAGCGGCTTTCTCGTCTGATCTGTTGGTCGTACCGTCAGTTTAGGTGGACGTCCATTTCTCTCTAGGTCCAGCCTCTCCACGATCAGACGACGGATTGAACACAGACGTTCAAAGCTTGGACTATTGTTTGCCCCCATGACCCCCACATCGTTCCCCCCTACCCATCTGGTGGTCTTCATGATGCTGGCTGTTCTTTAATGTTCCCCAACAAGCATCTGCACTGCAAAAATGGATCTAAAAACAAGTAAAATGTTCTTAAAGTTAGTGTATTTATCCTTGATTTGAGCCAGTAAACAAGATTATCTGCCAATGGAATGAGTATATTTACCCCTAAAATAAGATAATTAGACATCTTGCACTTGAAATGAGATGATGGAGATGAATTGTTCCTATTTTAAGTGGAAAAATCTTATTCCATTGGCAAATAGTCTTATTTACCTGCTCCAATCTAGGACAAATACACTAATTTCAAGAAAATTGTACCTATTTTTAGTTCTGTTTTTGCAGTGTGAGGCCAGAACCAGCGTTACCTGTTAACGGATATAACAGTAAAAGGGGGCAGAACGTCAAATGCAGACCAGTCCTTTCATTGTCTGTTAGCAGCTACCGGAGGACTGAAAGCTCCTTTAATGCAAGTCACACGTTGATGCGCCGCAGCATAAACTACGGCCCTCCGCCGCTCGTCGTGTCTACGCGTGTGCCGGTGTGATGCATGTGTTTATTTTAGTGGATGTGTGTGAGACCCCCCCCCCACACACACACACACACACACCCCTCTCGTCAACACCACCCCCACCCTTCCACACACCGAGAAGTGATGGCTTTGAATCCCCGTGGCAACCCTGCTGCTAATTTATTTGCACCGGGCATTATGGGAATTAACGTACCTGACATTTGGTGACAACAGCCGGCGCTTTGTGGCCCATTTTTTTTTTTTTTTTTTTTACGTTTCAACACATTCCTGCACCGCTTCTCACCGAGAGGCGTCCGTCTTCAGCGGGCGGCTGAGGAAGCCGCGCACACAGAGGGCCGGCTCTGAACCTCTAGGTGCAGCAGGCAGTTAGCGGCGGCTGATGATAGCAGCAAAAACATTAACATAATAATTAGTGTCTTGTAATTGTTTCATTAAAACCAGTTGTTCCATTTCTCCTCTTGTTCTCCCAGAAGACGCAAGACAGAGTTTGGACGTCAGCCAAAGGGGGAGTGGGGGTGGGGGGGCTCGGGGTCCCCGCGTTCGCTCAAGATGTTCGCCGTCTTGCCGACAAAGATCGTCAGCGATGGCGGCCATATGTGGAGGCAAAACAAACAGCGATAGACGCAGGCACCGGGCCCGCTCAAGACTCGCAACGCTCTCGTGCGTCGTTAAAATAAAAAGCATGTGTTGCATGAAGTTCCCCAATAATGAGCTAAATCCTGCACATTATGTCAGCCCGTCTAAAAAGGTCACAAAGCGTAATCGCGTCGAAGGCTGGCAGTTCATTTCGGAGCGTGCGAACGCACACACGAGCACTCATGCATACGCAGCGGCGGGCAGATTTGGAGCCGGGCCTCATTAGCATTTTAAAGAGGAGTTCCACTCGTTTACCGTTTAGTACCTGCCAGTCTGCATTTGCCGGCGCGGGCGACTCTTCCCAAAGCCACAGGACGAAGGGAGCGAAACCTGCCACGGCATTTACATTTAAATTATACAGCTGCCGCCAGTGTGGGCGCACAAAAGCTGATTGAGATGTATTTTTTACATGTGGAGGTGTAAAAAAACCTGAACCCTTAGTCACGGTTCCTCCAACATAGTTTGGGTTCTTCTGCTGAAAAACACAGAGCTGAACTTTTAAGATTAAATTTAACCGTCAGAGACCTGGTCCCCGACACAGAGGATTCAGAACACGCCGTCTCTAGCTTCCAGGCAACCAGACGTTGCTGCGGTCCTTTGATTTTCTAAAGGGTTTTTCTTTACTCCTGCTTTGAAATGAACAATAATTGACCACAATACAAAATATCTGATCTCTTTATTAAGAGCGGTGCAGGCAGCAGCTGCCATCAAGCATGTTTGATCACCAGGTATGCGGAGGAATTTCGACCCGCTCTGCTTGTCATAAATGTTTTTAATTCAGCCAAACTGGAAAGGGTTCCCAGCATCTTTAACATCGTGCCGAAGCATCTTAAACAGATTCAAGTCCAAACTTTGACTAGGCCACTCAGAAAACCTCCTTTTTAGCTTTTTGAGCCCGTTGGAGGTGGACTTGTTGGTGCACTTTGGATCATAGTCCCATTGCTCAACTCATGGGAGTTTGACATCTGGGTCATGACGTGACGGGTGGGCATCCTTTGGGGTCTCCTGCTGGAGCAGAGTCATTTCCATCAGTTTTGAGAAGTAAATAGCAGGACACACCTTGTAAAAAGTCCCACTTTTGTCTTGTCAGTTCACAGTCCAAGTTTCCAGAAGTCTTTGAGATGTTTGTATCGCAAATTTGAGACAGGACTTTGTCTTCTATTGGGTGATCAGAGGTTCTGTTCCCATTGAGGCCATTATTGTCCAGCCTTTCTATTCCTTATCGCTGGATCATGAACTCTGAGCTTAACTGAGGAAGTGAGGCCTGCAGAGCTTCAGATGTTTCTCTGGGTGCTTTCGTGACCTCCTGGATGAGTCGATGATGAGATTTTGGAGTAATTTTTATTGGCTGCCCACTTCTGTGATGGTTCAGGTTGTGGATAATGGTTCTCCGTCAGGTTTTCTGGAGTCCCAAAGCCTCTGATATGGCCTTGTAAGCCTTTCCTGACTCATAGACGTCAACCACTTTGTTTCTCACGTGTTGTTGAATATCTTTAGATCAGGAAATGAAGCTCAGCTTTTTTTGAGATCTTTAGCCTTTCCCTAGGCTGGTTCTATTCAAGTGATTTCTGGATTCTACAGCTATGGTGGTAAACAGGGTTGGTAGTTGAAAATTAACTTTGCCAAAACGAAGTGCTTATTCACAGTTATTTAACGATTCATCACCACCAGTGGTGATTTAGAACTGAACATGCAGGTTAGGCTTTTTCACCTTAAGTATCTTTTTATGCTGGTCATGCGTGATGGAGAGAGATGTAGCACTGAATAAAGAAAGATCTCTTTACACATGCATGTCTCTGGAACTATGGGTCCATCTATGTACTGTCCATCAGCTATCACCATAGGATTTGGATTATGGGGCCAGGTACACCCAACTAAAATTACCTTCCTCCTTAAGGTGAGGAAACGCCATTATTTATGACAATATCAGAACCCCCCCCCCCCCCCCATTTTAAATGTAATAACACCCGTAGTTTTAAACTTGCTCATAATCTGATGAGGTTTTTGAGCCGGTTACATAGAATTTTGGTCAATAGTGTAATAAATTATTAGTTTATTGGCTGGTTTATATTATATTATTGGAATAATATAAGAATACTTGAAAACCATGATTTTACATAACTAAGTTAATGAATGCTAAATCTCGGTCTTAGAACCATAATTAAGTAGGTTCTCTGTCTTCTCTAACCTCCAGTGGGTCGAGGCAGATAAGCGTTCACACTGAGCCTGGTTCTGGTTCTGCTGGAGGTTTTCCTCTCCACTGTCGCTTCATGCATGCTCAGTATGAGGGATTGCTGCAAAGCCATCAACAATGCAGCCGACTGTCCACTGTGGCTCTACGCTCTTTCAGGAGGAGTGAATGCTGCTTGGAGAGACTTGATGCAACCTACTGGGTTTCCTTAGAGAGGAAACTTTCTGACCAACCTGGAGGATCTGATTGAATTTGACTTTGTAAAGAACCTTGAGATGACGTGTTGTGAATTGGTGCTATATAAATGAAATATAACTGAATTGAAATGCTGCATAGTCTGTATAAACAAATATAGTGCCAATGGCACTGCCTATATTTGTTATTGATGAATGTTTTATCCTATTATTGGCTCTTGTTGCAGTATTGGTTGCTACCAGCCAGTTAAAATAAGTTGAAATGTTATGCTGAGGTTCTCAACTAGGCAATTATTGACACCTTCCACGAAAAGGATGAGCCACAAAAACCCATTGCTATAGAAGCTAGGTGTGTATACAAACATATCTATGGAAAGTTCAGTGGAAGGAAAAAGTGTGGCCCAGTCAAAAGGCTTGAGTCAGAGCTTCATAAGCTACCTCATCCAGGCATATCCGGGACAAGGACTCATTCATTGTGAGAAGAAACTCCTAAACCAGCTATGTAGTAATTGAGAGGAAATAAAGAAATTAAGGTTTTAGAGTGTAGAGAGTCTACGCCTATCCAGTGACCAGTTTGGAGGATTCCTGGAAGATCAAACTTTCTAAATTAAAGTCAATCTGGGTCTGGATCCAAATGAAGACCTCCACCGGCGCATGGAGCGCGCTGAACAAATGTAAACAATAAGCACACAAACAGCCGTGACAGCTTTTTTTTTTTTTTGCAACAAATGCTCTGAACTCCGTTTCCCTGCGGTGTTTTTGTATCCCCCCCCCCCACCACCACGAACGCGCCAGATGACCCGACACACATGAGCACGCTCGCCGTGGTCGGTCCGCAGCTGCCTGCTCTCAGCGAGGAGGCCGGTCGGCGCCGAGCGGGGGGGTACGCTGGATACCGCCGGCGGAGATGTGACATTTACAGTTTCTTTTTCCTGACAAACCTCTGACAGCCGGCTCCCGCGGATCATTATCAAAGCATTTCTGTCTGTATAATCGAGATGAATGCCTGCGAACACAGGGCCCCATCAGTTTTGGAGAGGAGCAACTCTCGAGGAGGTTCTTTAACTCGTGCGCTCCCCATTTTTTATCCCTCGCTCCCTCCCACAGACGGATTTTGTCGCACTGACAATGTTTTCCGTCGACTTATTGAATCTTCGACAGAAAAAAGGAGGCAATCTGGGAGGCGGGCTGCAATCTAAAACATTGATAAATAAATGCGGGGGGATGTGAATGTGGCTGTTTGTTTGTTTGTGCTGGGTGTCGATTTAATCCCGGCTCCCCCTTTTTTACAAAACTGATTGGTGTCGTGCACCGCAATTAACTCCCCCAGCCTCGTCTATAAATCAACTTCCTGAACTCGGCGATGGAGGAGATGATGTTTTTGGAAATTAGCACCATCCGGCGCTCCGGAGGGATAAAAAAAAAAAAAAAAAAGACAGGAGGATGGAGGGCTGGATTTCTCTAATATCTGATATTGACGCGGAAAATCAAGCTGATTCTTGGCGGCGCCGTGGGAGGGGGAGCACTTTTTTTTATTTTTATCTTAACTGATCGTCGTTTTGGTTGCCATTGAAGCGCCGACGCCACCTCCTTCGTATTGTGGCGCTATGAGGCATGGGTCGCTGTCAGAAAGAGGAGCGTTTAGGTCGATTATTAGCTACCAATCACGCGCCGCCGCTCGGATCAGAGAAACGCGCATTGGCCCGCCGTGGCCCTCCGCCTGAGTCCACTGTACCCGCAGAACGCTTTATTGCTTTACTTATTCATGTTTCATTTGCAATTCCTGGTGTGAGTGTTTTCAGATACACAGAATATGAGTGTATGTGTGCGCTCTCTGATAGCGCTAATCCTGTTTACTTCCCTTTTCCTCACTATTTCAACTTCCCAGTCTTCCAGGCCTATCCGTGGCTCCTGCCCCGGCCATCCAGAACAAATGGACTCGCCCCCCCCCCCCACCCTCTCCAAATATTTGATGCCCTCTCTGAATATGTAAACCGCAGCGGCAGAGTCAACGCTGAGAAATTACCAGAACTATCTGGGCCATTGACAGGCCTCCCCTGTGGTCAAATGAGCCCCCTCCTTCCCGACCACTCCGGATTCTTTGGCTCTCCGTAGATAACCAGCAGGGGGGAGGAGATAAATTTGGGCCAGTTCTGGCACTCCAATGTGGGGAATTTAGACAAGTGTGTCTGTGGTATTGCACTTCACCTCCGAAAAGGAGATTTGTGGGGTGCGGAGCGTCTAGTTTCTGCAGACAGAAACATTTTTACCAACTGGTTCGCCTCGCTTGGGCAAATTTTGTCCGGTAAAGACACAAACGCTGGTTAGGTCGCACGTAATCTTTGTCTTGCTTTGTGCTGGATAAGAGAATTCTTGTCTTTTTGCACCTCAAAATTGACCTGGAGAACCTGGGGAAAAAATAATTCGGGGAAAGTACCTAATCCGCTTTGTAGCTTCAGAATTGTTTGGTTCAGATTTGCATTTTTTAAAACATTTTATTTTGTTGGTGAACAATCCCTACTGAATGTCGCGCATTGAGTGTCATCACGTGGAATACATCAAGTTTTTAGTCACTTTTCAATTAAGCTGAATTTTAAGAATTGGGGTAAAAAAGCAAATAAAATAAAATAAAAACGGAATTAAAAATAATAAATAAAATAAAAAAGACAAATTCTGCAAAAATAAATAAACTTTTTTTTTTTATTTCAGAGTTTGTGGCTTTCAAGGACCACCGTGGTCTGAGAAGAATTTTTTTTCCTGAATTTTATTGTATTTTTCTAGCCATGATAAATCATGTAGAATGTTGCCAATATTGATTTCAGATCTGAATTATGGTAAAAAAAAGTAATTTGAAACCAAAATTTTACAAAGATTTTGAGAATTTTGTCAGGTTTTCAAATCTCAACTTCTCTGGCTCGGCGGAGATAAACTTGTTTAAGTTTAGCTATTTTTATTTTCCAGTATTTACCAATAAAGAAAGTCATAATTTACACTCTACTTTCAAGACAAATGTGTTAATGATTCAATAACAGGTTTTAAGTGAAAACATTTCCAGCTATTTGTGCCATAGTGAATTATTTCTGAACAAATAACTACCAGTCATGTTAATGGTGGAGATTTTGTCGCACACATGCAAAATTGGTGCTGAAATGTTCACCTGAACCCGATTAAATAACTGCCACTCTGATTATTACTTTAGCATCAGCCAAATAAAAAAAAAACAACAACAAAAAAAAAAAACATTTTAAACCAAAAGTCAAGACTTGTAACTCTGGCAAAAACAATTAGCTTTGTATTATACACTTTTTTCCATTTAAGGCAACTGTCTTTATTTTTTTCTTCTTTCATCTAACAGTGATTGCATCAATATGAGCACTAAATTATTTTAATTAGAGATTCTTTAATACCTAAGTGCCCTTTTATTATATGCCAATCTTTAAATCCTTAAATTTTTTGCTCTATGATAAACAACCTCCTAAATCCCACAAACAGATGCAGGTTTCGCACTGCAGGGTAGGAACCCACTTGAAATTAGAAAACTGAAATAAACATAAATTAAATTCCATTTTTTTTTTTTTATAAATTAAGTATTCGGCCAAGCAATAAAGCTTACCTCCATGGTTTGCTGATGTACAGCTTTATACATTTTGTATCAGCGGAGTACAACAGGGCTGTGTGTTTGGTCTTCTGATGAAAATCAACAACAGGGATCATATTTCTCCAATTTTAGCTTCCCTCCATTGGCTTCCTGTTAAATCAAGAATATAATTTAAAATTATTCTTCTAACGTATAAAGCCCTTAATAATCAAGCTCCATCATATATCAGAGCTCTGATTACCCCGTATGTTCCTAACAGAGCACTTCGCTCTCAGACTGCAGGTCTACTGGTGGTTCCTAGAGTCTCTAAAAGTAGAATGGGAGGCAGATCCTTTAGCTATCAGGCTCCTCTCCTGTGGAACCAACTCCCAGTTTTGGTCCGTGAGGCAGACACCCCGTCTACTTTTAAGACTAATCTTAAAACTTTCCTTTTTGACAAAGCTTATAGTCAGAGTGGCTCATACCCTGAGCTATCTCTATAGTTATGCTGCTATAGGCTTAGACTGCTGGAGGACATCAGGGTCTATTTTTCTCACTCTACTGAGTTCTACTGTTCTCCAATTTGCATTGTTTGTTGTTATTTCAACTTTTAACTTTTTGTTCTCTGTCTTTTTTATCTTCATAGTAGGTGCACCTGGTCTGGGGTTCTGTTAGCTGTGACATCATCCAGGGGAGGCAGATCACCTTCTATTACCATCTAACATAAAAAGTACTCCTGGGTCAATGTGAGCTTCTGTGCTTTCTGTGTCTCTGCTCTGTCTTCTCTAAGCCCCAGTGGGTCGAGGCAGATGACCGTTCATACTGAGCCTGGTTCTGGTTCTGCTGGAGGTTCTCCTCAGGGGCGGTTCTAGACAGGGGCCAACAGGGGCCCATGCCCCAGTAGAAATGGTCCTGGCCCCTGTTATGGCCCCTGTACTAAAGACATAACATTAAAATATACTTCTACTAATTATTTGTAATGGCAAAGAAACCATAACTGATTGGTCACTTTGACCAATTTTATTTTTTACCAATACAGTTTTACTCCAAGAAGAATTCAAAAATTAAGATGTTTCACGTTTAGCTTTACACTGCAAAAAGGGAACTTAAAGTACAATTTTCTTGAAACGAGTGTATTTTTCCTTGATTTGAATAGCTAAACAAGACCATTTGCCAATGGAATGAGTATTTTTACCCCTAAAATAGGATAATTAGATATGCTGCACTTACAAAAAGATGATGGAGATGAATTGTTCTTATTTTAAGTGCAAAAATCTTGTTCCATTAGCAAATAGTCTTATTTACCTGCTCAAATCAAGGAAAAATACACAAATTTTAACAAAATTTTACTTACTTTGTGTTCCCTTTTTGCAGAGTAGCCGTATTGAGCTGGGGGCAAAGTTTTAATCTGCTTGATCAGGGGTCTAAAACCTGCAGTTCCAGAGCCACAAGTGGCTCACTTAATATTATTACACAGTTAAATATTGCCATTTTATTGCTTTATTTTTTTTTTGTTCTGTGCCCCTGTGAAAAAACACTGGCCCCACCTTGGCCCCCCTGGTAAATTTGGTCTAGAACCGCCACTGGTTCTCCTCCCTGTTAAAGGGGAGTTTTCCTCTCCACTGTCGCTCCATGCATGCTCAGTATGAGGGATTGCTGCAAAGCCATCAACGATGCAGACGACTGTCCACTGTGGCTCTACGCTCTTTCAGGAGGAGTGAATGCTGCTTGGAGAGACTTGATGCAACCTGCTGGGTTTCCTTAGAGAGGAAACTTTCTGACCAACCTGGAGGATCTGATTGAATTGATGCATGAAAGCTTTTCACCCTCGTTTTGTTTTTTTGGTTTGCTTAAATCTGAGAAATGCAAAGGGGAGAAGAAGCCATTTCTCAGCGCCATCATGGAGCTATGATCTGGTAACGCCCGAGCTCCATGTCATGTGACTTCAACCTACTATTGCTATTGGTGCAGAATCCTTTCATGCCTACGTTGCTTATGTAACCAGAGGTAAATGTTGAAATATTTTGGACCCATCAAAATTTATAAAACAACTATTTATATACTATATATTTATTTTTCAGTAAGATGTATACTTTTTTCTGCAGCACTCTAGACGTTCTGTGGACGTATTATTTTTGAAAAATTAATTGTTTAGATGAAAAAGTTGTAGCTGTGACCTTTAAACCATTCATTAAATGTTATGCTTCAAAACTCTTAGATTTAGTAGAACTTATTCTGATTATGTACAAAACATACAATTTCCTTTCAATGGAGTAGAGGTGTTAAATGTGGAAAATTTGAGGAATTAATGTCTTGTTCACAAGAATAAAAAAGGTAGTAAATACATTAAAGAAGGATTTGTCAATAATTATTTGTCCCAAATTAATATGCATTTTTAGTTGTGTCTACTAACATTTGTTTTGCTTTGTTAAAGTATCACTTGAATTAAAAGCAGGAGCTTAGCAACCCTGCATTTAGGTTGCTGGATTCATTCCCCAGCAGAAATACCTCCCTTCTGTTGACTGTAGGTTTGATTTAGGTGGCAACATTTGAACCGTTTGCGAATTCGGTGACCCGCTGGCACTCACTGGGCCCCTCTTGGCTCGTCACCGGCGTCGGGGGAGATCCCAATTCACGGAAGACATGGCCGCCCCTCAAAACCCGCCGGCAGATGCTCCCTGCGTCCTGCCTCGCCAGCCAGCAGCGCGCCTCCTCCGACATGCCTGCGTCCGTCCGCCTGCTTCATCTGTCCATTCGTCCGTCCATCTGTCCGTCAACACGGAAAAGCAACGAGGGGACGGAGATATGTGTTGCCTCGCGGAGCGCGGTGTAAATAATGTCTAAAACTAGAAGAAAGATAATTTATTGAAGGCAATATGCTCCCGTTAATCATTTACTGGGTGACGTGTCTGAGTGCCCACATTGGCTGATGAATGATGGATGGCAACATGCTACTGATCAGACTTTTTCCCTGATTCTGGGTATTTTGGGATAATTGCTAAAGTCGTTAATTGAGTAGAAATTGATTTAGGGGACTAGATCTGTTTAGATGAACCAATAGCAGCTGTTGAAAGGTGGATTTTGGGGATCAAACTTCGTTCGATGCAACATGTTTCATTTCCTTGCATGGATAAAACTTGAGCCATTTAACGATGAATAACTCCAGGCATTTATTTAGAAGCGCAATTCATCCAATTATCTCACTTTGGGATTTAATCTTCTGACACATACTTAGAAATTAGACGACAAGCGAAGGTGGGGCCGGGTTAAAGGGCATGCCACACAATAAATATGGTAGAGGCGGTAAAAACGGATGCAAACTACGCATTAAAGCAGCATGCTGTGAATGTGGAGGTCCCTCCACATGTGGGAACCATTTTTTTTTTTTACCTGTCTTCCTTTAAAATAAAAGTGTAATAGCATAACTTCGCCGACTATAATAAACCAATAGGTTAAAGTGTGAGATTTGAGCGTTTATATTTGTACAATTCATGAAAACTAATAAAGAACGGTTTAGTAAAAGGAAAAATGACGGTGAGAACGAAACAAACCAAAACTACAAAGTTACGAAATGTTTGATGAGGAAATTCAACCTTTGTTTTCCTTTCTGTAAGAGGCGCCCCCTGCTGGTCGGTGGACAGAACACAGCTCTTCAGAACCCAGGCAACACCTTTAAAAAAAAAATAGTTGGGTCCTTATTAAATCAGTTTTTTTTTTTTACAAAACTCTAATGTAAATGGATCTACCGCGACACAAATCTTTGCATCATAAATCACAGCAAAGCAGGGCTTTTCACGTCACACATTTTCATCGAAAGCGATCCCGCGTTTCGTCTCCTGCGTGCGGCTGACATCACCTCGCCGGTCGCCATGCCTGGTGAGAATTCCCACACTGTGTCCCAGAATCTACAGACGGGGGGGGAAACTTTCTCGACGGCACACTCGCTAATGAATAAATCATGGCATTAATGGCCGTAAGTTTGCCTGCCACGTGTGTGTTTTTGTCCTGATGAACCCTGGAAAGGCCCACTGGCCATCTGCGGTCCTGTGCCACTGTGTGTGTGTGTGTGTGTGCCTCTATTTCAGTGTGTGTCAGTGTCCAGCGTCCACCGGGGACGCTCGGCTGCTGCCCCACTTTCCTCGCTCTCATGTCAGAGCGGGACCATCTGACGGGACGGCGTTGGAGGGGGGGGGGGGTTATTTACCAGTGTCACATGTCTATATTTGGCCGCTGCCAGCGCTCGGCATTGCAGTTGTTTTCCAAATATGCGCGGGGCAATCGATGATAATGAGGAAGGACATTTTAATTAGGACTCTTGCAACCTGGGTAAGGCGTGCAAGGGTGGGTGGGTGTAGGGTTGGGGGGGGGGGTGTCTGGTTGCCATCACACCTCCCTTCTGGGAGTTTGACTGGTGAAAGTCTCGCCGCATTTTTTAGGAGGAAATTAAAATCTAATTCTACACAGAAGGCTTCAGTCTGACAAAACTTAGTTTAATAATGTGTTACAAATTTATAACATTCAGTTTGTGGAAGATGCAACACATTAGCCGAAACTAGCTCGGTATGAAAGCAGGGGGGGTCGTAGTTGGAGAGGTGACGGGTTAGGGGTCCGAAGCCACATGCAACCCTTTAATCTTGACTTTAAATTTGGAACCAATTGGTAAAACATCGACAGGTAAATCGGGAAAAAAATGTAAAAAAGAAAATCATGTAAAAGTATTTTTTTGTTTCAGAAAATGAAACTCAGATTTATTACACCTATAGGGAAATATTTCAAGCCTTTATTTCTTGTAATTCTGATGAATCTGGCTTAAATACATTTCTCAGAAAATTTGAATACTGTCAAAAGCTAAAGACTGGAAACTCATGGTGCCAGGTCCTAATCAACCGATGGCGCCTGCAAAGTTTTCCTGAGCCTCTAAGTGGTCTCTCAGTCCGGGTCAGCAGGCGACACCATCACGGGGAAGCCCCATAAACTCACAGCTAAAGAAAATGGTTGTTCACATAGAATATTCAGAGAAAGTTGAGTGGAAGGAAAAAGTGTGGCAGGAAAAGGTCCAACAGGTACAGTCTGACATGTCTGTTTAAAATATTCTGCTTAATTGATCTGATCTAATATTTTAGATCAGATCATTTTGGGATTTCATCATCTTTAAGCCACAGACATCCAAATTTAAATATTTCACTCTATGTGGAACGAATAGATTTAACGAGCGAGTTTCACTTTATGAAATGAGGGGCATTTAAAATGAGCGATGAAATTATTAGGAAACGTAGCGAGTTTCTCAAAAATACAGTAACTAAAGTATAATTATTTAAAACAGTTAAATAAGGAGGATTACATTTGGAAAACACCAAAAAAACAAAAAAAAAATTAATTACAAACACATGATGAACCTTTAACTGATAAATATCTGATCAAATCTTATTCAATAGCATAAAATTTAATAGCATAAATAAAGAATTAATTAACAATTGGCGGAGAGTTACGCAAAGTACTTCACAACAGATAAATGTTTGCATATTATTTAATGTTTAAATAATCTCTAAATATTTCATAAGATCTACTAAACAAATGGAAATTGAGCAATAAATCAAGAAAAAATTAGCTGCCTCGTAAAGATTATCTTCTCAAACTTATATTATTGCTCGTTAATGTTAGATTGCCTCTTTACTTAACCATTAATTTATAATTACTAAATATTTATTTGCTATGCCAAAAGGTGGACCAATTGTGGATTTCACTATTCCCCAACTTAACTAATTAACCTTTCTCTACAAGTTACTGGAGAGTTAATGAGTAGTTAATGAGTAGTTAATGGTTAATACACATCTAAATAGTGAATGATTGCTTTGTTCACCATTACTTCCTGTAAAACTAAATCTGTTTTACTCTAAAATGTTGACCCAAATCTCAACTTCTTAGCTTCTGAAGCTGCAATAAACGAGGAAATAAAACTGTTTAAGCCATCAGATCATCCACTTTTCTATATTTAAATCTTTGCTATTATTCAGATCATTTAAAATGGTAGCGAGTAAAGCTGACAGTTTTCAGGTCTAAAGGGAAGAAAAAGGTCCAAAATCTTATATCAGGTTAACTAAAATCTTTCCTGGGTTTCAATTTCTCTATTTGCAGCCTCCAAGTTCTATAAATACAGCGTTGAATAATATTCACACCCCAAAAACTGGCATTTTGTCTCGTTACATCCAAAAACTTCAGTGTTTTTTACTAGGATTGTATGAGATCGGCAAACAAAGTACGACATTTGTGTGTGGAACAGGAATAAAACCGGCAGACGGAACGTTTTTCACAAATTAAAATCTGAAAAGTGCGGCCTGCACTTGTAGTCATTCCACCTTAGCCAATCCCTCGTTCAACCAGTTTCTGCTACAATTGCAGCTGCAGGTTGTTTGGGGTTTGTCTCTGCTGGCTTTCTGCAGCTATATAAGGATTATTTTTTGTAAATTCTTTGCCAAATAGCTCCAGCTCAGTCAGACTGGACGGAGAGCATCTCTGCACATTATTCAAGTCATGCTACAGATTCTGAAAAAATATTAAGGTCAGGACTTAGATTACTCCATTCTAACATATTTATGCTTTGCTCTACACCATCACATAGTATCGCTGGCTGCATGTTTAAGGTGGTCGTCTTAAATTGTCCATAAAGGCCAGATCTGAGGAGTGCACAACTCCATCTTCTAGCTGGGCAACCCTTGAATGCAGATGGATGCACTAGATTCAATTTAGGGGTTTCAGGGTAAAGACTAGGTTATGTGGATCTGCATCAGTTAATTTCCTGCATTTTAATTAGTTGCAGTGCAAGCAACTACGGAAACCCACATTTATCTGGTCTAGGTGTTTCAAAATTCTGCATCTAAATGCACAATCCTAACATTTAATTGTGCTTCCTCCACCCGACGTCGTTCACTGGGAGATCTTTAAAATCCAAGTTTCCTCTAAATGACAACCGTGCACAGTGTCCAGATCCGGCCTGGAAGAGCATGTTCCAGCCTTCCCTGCCATGCCTGCAGGTTATCATAAGCTATTTGCACATTGTGAACTCAAGTGGTAAGGAGGAAAAAAATACGAAAAGTCTAAAGATGGCAAAACTCATAACAGTGCAAGAGATCGGACCAGAAAATGCCTGCAGGAAAATGACACAGTTTTGAAAATGAAACACGTTAAGGCATCAAGTAAAAGAAAAGGGTTATACACACAAAGAAATGTGTATGTTTTTAAAAATAAATACATAGGGGAACAAGTAACCGGCTGCTAATGAGAAATATTCTGATCGCGAGCAGCAACGACTGAAACATAAGGATAACCCTATTTATGTATAATCAGGAAAAATGCATGAAAAATAAATGTTTCATGAGCGCAAAAGAAAAAAGCATTTTCCATGCAGCCGCTATATATGTGTGCAGGATGAAAACAAAGCAATAAACCCACTGCCCCTTTTATTTAATATTCACCCAACATCCCCGAGCAAGAACTACACAAGGTGTTGGGAGAAAAAAGGGGCCCCAAAACGCATCAGAGCAGAAGTGAAAAAGTTGGTTATAAGTGCATAAATAATCCTCAGTGTTAGAAATAAGAGCTAAACAGAGCCGCTGCCCAGTCAGTTCCTGATAAAAGACCTAAACAGGCTGGAAAAACCTGCGAAAAGCCAATGGCGAGTGGCGCGCTAATCAACTAAAGGCAACATCAGAAAGAATAGGTAATTTGAAACACAAAAAGAATAAGTAATTTGGGAGGCTCGTACCCAAGTGGCCAAATTATTTATGCCTAATAGAGACGGGGGTGTGTGCATTCATTTGCAATTAACCAATGTGCTTTATTACCTGTCAGCCGAGAGTCCCGCTCTGCGACGCCTTTAATTACTGAGCGAGGTGTGGAGGCACTTCCTGCTGCATGGAAAAAACATCTTCATACCTTTCCTCTGGAGTCAGGATGGCTCTGAAGTTTGGATTAGATCTCAAAGGCAGACAGAGAAAACCAATTCTCCTCAAAACTCTTAAAAACACGTTGAAAACTAGTGCTCAGACCATTTCTCCTACTTTTCTTTTCCTTAGGCTTCTAAATGATTTGCGTCAGCTTTGAATACATTTAAATAATTACAGTTGCATTTTAACATAAGCCTCACACTGAAAAATGTCAGACTTTCAACGGTTAATAATGTCAATGACGATGCAAATAAATTATGTTAAATCGGATTAGGAAGCCGTTGCCAAACTGTTTCCTGTTTTTGCTATGTTGTTGGTACATCTTATAGCACATTGTGTGGGTCTAAACTTTAGGAAACTGAAATGCAGTTTGTGGAACATCATGTCTTTTGAGTATGATCCACCCTGGGTGCAAAATCCACTGTTTTAACAGAGTCAAAACTTTACTCTTGCAATCACTTTGCAGTTTCGTTTTATTCCACTTTTTCAATAAGGAACAACTAACCATCTTAGGATGTAAGTTCAGTGCTCTAAGAGTTCCCCCCAAGTGTTCAAATAACTATATATAAGATGAATTATTCATTCAGTAGGTTAGGCTGCAGTCAAGTGGAGGCTCTCCAAGCCCATAATATGCCGATCTGAGGGAATCTTCATCTGGGTAGACAGAGAGTCTGCACACCAAAGCCAGTGACTGTGTTGGATGGAAGGAGGGATGGATGCATTAAATAACAGATGGACAAATGGTTGAATAGACGCATGGATTCATGAATGGATTGACGAATGGATTGACAGACAGATGGACAGACCGATGGATGGATGGGTGGACGATCAGAGGGATGGACGGATAGACGGACAGGTGGATCCATGGATAGCTGGATGGACAAGTGGTTGGATGGATCAAAGACCAGATGGATGCATGAAAACAGATGGATGGATGGATGGATGGATGGATTGGATGGATGGATGGATGGATGGATGGATGGATGGATGGACGGATGGACAGACGGACGGTCAGATGGATGGATGGATGAACGGACGGACGGACCTCCGGTCAGAGGGATAGTTGGATGAATGGATGGATGGATGGATGGTTGGACAGACGGATGGATGGAAAGACGGGTGGACGGACAGATGGACGGACGGTTGGAGGGATGGACGGACGGTCGGAGGGATGGGTGGACAGACCAATAGATGGATGGATGGATTGATAGATGGATGGATGGACAGACGGTCGGAAGGATGAACGGATGGATGGATGGATGGATGGATGGATAGATGGTTGGACAGACGAATGGACGGAAGGTCGGAGGGACGGATGGATGGTTGGACAGACTGATGGATAGTTGGACAGACGGATGGATGGAAAGACGGGTGGACGAACAGATGGATGGTTGGACAGACTGATAGATAGTTGGACAGACGGATGGATGGATGGATGGATGGTTGGACAGACGGATGGATGGAAAGACGGGTGGACGGACAGATGGACGGACGGTCGGAGGGATGGACGGACGGTCGGAGGGATGGGTGGACAGACCAATAGATGGATGGATGGATTGATAGATGGATGGATGACGGACGGTCGGAGGGATGAACAGATGGATGGATGGATGGATGGATGGATGGATGGATGGACGGACGGACAGATGGATGGACGGACAGATGGATGGATGGATGGACAGATGAATGGATGGATGGACGGATGGATGGATGGATGGATGGATGGTCGGTCGGAGGGATGAACAGATGGATGGATGGACGGATGGATGGATGGATGGACGGACGGAGGGACTAAGGACGGTCGGAGGGATGAACAGATGGATGGATGGATGGATGACGGACGGTCGGAGGGATGAATAGATGGATGGATGGATCTTCTGAGACCAAACCAAGTCAATTTACTGTTTAAGTGCAACTGGAGCCAAATATCGTTAGTAGATGTCGGGGGTCTTCTGTTAACACAGATTTATTTTATCCGTTTTTTTATCCGTTTGAGGATATTTATTCCAGTGAACGCCTCTCCTCTAAGAACATTGTAACAATAGTGGAAGACCAGTTGAGGCTGAGACTTGGGAGATGTCAGGGTTTGTTTTCTTTCACATACTTAAAGGAGTGTATTACATTCCCAAAGCCTGGGAAGACAGTCGATGCAGACTGCTGTGCTCCAGCCTACAGACCACCTTACATTCCTTCCCTAAACGTTAACAGAAACCTCTGCACATCTGTAGAAGTTGTTCTTCAAACACACATAATGAGCCTGGCAGTCGGTGCCGTGTTGCAGATCGGCTGATCTGATTGGCTCCTCGCAGCCTGCATAAACCAGAGGAGGGTCCCTTAAGAGCAGATCTCCTGTTAAGTATGGGATCCCTGAGAGGAGAAGTGTTGGAAGGACTCTGCTTTCCTTAAATATACCAGGCCATCTGGGGAATATAAAGGTTTCCATATATAATTAAGAAGAATACATCGTTAGAGGCCTTGTGTGCCTTTGTGTGCTGCACCTTAAAGGCGTTTCGTCGCGCAGGGAAGGCGGAGGCTTTATTTAGAAACGCTCGGCATAGGAAGCATTTACATTTCAGATTGTTCTCCTTCTGAGGAAGCTCTCATTCAAGAACAAGGAGTGTTGACTATACCCGTCTAAAAATGTAGAATTTCACTCCGAAACATTAAGACAAATTCAACCTTTTAGCACATTTATCAATTAAAGACGGAGCTGCAGCACGTTTTCATTTACTTAAGGGTTTTCTTCAACATGGGAAAGACGGGAGGGCATGCAATTCAAGGAAGATGTGTGCAGGAGGCAATGTACACCAGCTTTGGTTAGCAATTACTTAAAGTAGCTTTCTATATCCTTCTTCGTTGTCTACTTGAGAAGAAATAAAAAAGAGTGATGTTAGTTGGATCTCAGGTCCTAATCTGCCATATTCCTTCAAATTTAATTGGCAAAACAGACACAAGGACTAAAATAAATGCAATCAGAGCGTAACACAAAGTTTTCACTAAATAACAACCAGTTTAATGGAATTATGTCAGATTTGAGCTTTTGCGGGAATGTTTATCTCCATAATGCATGAAAATCTTGCGGTAAAAATAAGCCTGCATGCTGTGGCACATGGGTCGGAAACTACATTAAACCTAAATGAAAGTGTGATGGCCTCTGCAGAAAAACTGAAAATGGGTCATTTCTGGTAATTTCAGGTGGATAAAGATCCAAAACATCTAAAAAGAGATGGTTAATCAGACAAAATCATTGTTCTTGAATGGACATCCCAGTACTAAGACATAAATCCTGTAGTAAACGTGTAGGACCTGAGAGAACTGTCTAAGATATTAACACTACTGCAACAAACTATAACAAAATCGAGTCCTTTTTGTGCCAATGATTGCAGGGTATTCTATGGTGCTAAAAAGTCGTAAAGTTTTAGATGGCAGAATAAATAAGATGTGGTAGTAAAGACCATCCATAAAACGGGAAAAGCCTCCTTGAAAGACGACTCATTCCAGGATGTAATCCCAACTGTCTGGTGCGAGCGAATCTCACACGTTCGCGCGCCGTCACGTGACCCCAGTGAGTGGCTTTCATACGGCGGCACCCGCCTCACGATCACATATCCGCGGCGCTCGGCAGCAGCTGCTCATCACCCCTCCAAGGCCCTGCGAGTCATCATCCAAGTCACCGCAGTGTGTAGTCAAACTTTAGGAGCGCTCCGGGGGTCCATCGGCGGGAAACGAGCGCTAATTGTGCTAATGAGCTTGTTTGGATAAGGCCTCATTTCTCCCTCCGTTTTCTCCCCTCAGCAGCGCAAGAGGCCATCTGACTTCAAGACACTTCCAGGCCCACTCGGGATGGACCGGCTCTGACTGCAACCCCCCCACCCCCCCCTTCTCCCCTCCAGTTGAGATTTAGTGCATTTATCACCAGTGATAAAAGTATCTCTGACACCGAGGCGTACAGTCATCCATCATCGCTCGTTTGAGACACAAGTTTAGCTCCTGCCTTCGCTAGAAGTGAGGGATTATTGCCATTAGAGAAGGATCTTTTGTTTTGATGGCCCTTCCTTAATGGGGCCGCATTAAGAGGAAATCCTAGGGGCCGGTTTTTGGGTGATTAAGCAAGCAACACATTTACAAGAAACTAATTGAGAGAACAATGCCAGAAACCTAAAGAGGGCCGAGCTGTAATGAAGTGAGGCTCCCAGAACTAGCTTTAGCTAACGCTGTGGCTCGTCAGGACGCTCCTTCCTGCTTCGCATGCAGATGTGTTTGTTTTCACTCACTGAGAACCAATAAAAATCAGCGGAGGGCTAATGGGCAACTACTTCAGATGGCATTTAAGGGGATTTATTCCAGCAGCACGAAGAAGATGCATCATTTCCCATCTGATTCAGCAGAACAGGCCATATGATGACATCAACTTAATCATCCCGGGTCCAGTTCTCTGAATTCGCCAACTCCAGTCTGAGAAAGAACCACAAACCTAGAAACTAACAAGACAGCAGATTGTCTTTGTGACCTATGAGCATGCAAAGCACTAAAGATGATTTATTTGTACCAAGAAAAGGTCCTGGTATGCAGAGTCAACAGATGTTTATCCAAAAGAAGAGCACTTTGTTCTCACGCTGTGGCCTGCGGCTACGTTTCAGCAGTTATGCAAAGGTTTGAAAGCCCCTTCTTAAAAAAAAAAAAAATAGTTACGACACTCAAACCTCAGTGGAGGAATGTTCTCACACAAACTCTCCCAATATTCACCTACCATGAGTTTGCAGACGCCATTTGAAGCACTTTTTAAACTCTAAACAGAACTTTTAAACAGGAATGGCATGGCCAGGAGAAGCAGATAATTAGCACTGTCCGACTCCTTCATTGTGGCCTAAACACCTTTGACCGAGGCATCTAATGGTTCTGACTGATTCAAGTAAGCTTGAATATAAGTCAACAGTTTTCAAGGCATAACTTGGAACCGGGACTATTAAAAGCCTTGTCCGTTTTCAGCCCAACCTGCTAAAATGCTCTTGATCAATAGCTCAGGCCTTTCATTGGACTTTGGCAACAAAATACCATACTAGTGCTATGGTATGTTAGCTTAAGACACAGGAACTAAAGATTCTCTCATAAGCTAGCTTTTCTGCACCAAATTATTGTCTATGCGCAGCCATATAGTCCAACTCTACTTAAAGCCTACTTGGAACAATAAGGTAAGCTTTTGGCAAAGCAGATATTAGCTAACGTCTCCAAACAGAGCGGTTAGCAGCATATCTGTGAGCATTGCTTACTCTACAATGAATCCATACAGACTGAGCTCTGATTGCTCAGCCCTTGTCATAAACCTAATGCTCATAGAGACCACCCACTGACAGGAAGGCTAGAATACCCTTATTGAGTAAGGACTCAAAGTGGAAGTGCCAGCCAAAGTGGAAGTGCGTCAGCAGTCGCCATGTTAAGTGCTGTCCGAATAGTGTAGTCAGTAAGAAAGGAGGTAGGAAAAGGGGCTTTTGTGCTCCCTCTTGTTGCTAGTTTAGCCTCGGAACCTCGTGACATCCATTGACGGCGCTAAGTGGCTACAAGGTATCCCATAACCATTTGCGTGACATGACGTATGAGAACAGCTCCGTCATGGAAATCAACGAAAATGTCAAAAAATAAGAGATTGTGCACTTTATAGTTCATTTTCAGAAGGCTGTAGGCCCAGATTCATCCATTTGCGTTTCTGTCACGTAATAACGTCGGAGTTAAAGGCCGTCCGAAATCGCCACAACGATCGGAAACTCCTTTCCTCTCCATGAGAAGAGCTCTTACTATTGACCCCGTGAAAGGTCAAGGAACCGGAGCTAGGAGCTATTATTAGAGGTATTCAGATGGAGCCAGGTTCTCCCATAGAATGAATGCTGACTGCATGGAGGCTTTTTCTGCCCAGCAACAGAGCACAGTGAATTCTGATGGGAGGAAACTTTCAAATAAAACTGGAAATCCACGCTCTCAGAAAGCAGATGGTGTATTTCCTCAGAAAATAAATACAATTTCGATAAAAATACAATCATCTCTTTGATTACTTTATCTTCTAAAAATATGTTTAAAACACAATAGCCCCTCAGAGAGGGTTAATGCCTTTGCTAAATTAGCTTTAACTTACTTGATCATACTTTAGCGTATCTTAGCTTAACTTAGTTTAGCCTAGCGTACCTTCGCTAAGCTTACCTTCAATGCATGGATGAGTGCTATCCTAATATGTTTTTATTTCATTCTTAGCAGTTTAAGGAAATCAGCCCATTGGTAAACATCCCATCTGTGTCAAAGCCTGAATCTTAAATTATTAATATGCATAGCTCATAACCTTTAAATTCATAGATATAAATATCCCTGATATTTGCCAAATTTGGCTACTTTTGGATTCTCTCATGTTTCTAAACAAGCAAAAATTCCAACAATGACCAACTAAACCAGACGGTGATGGACCTGTAGCGGTCGCAGTGTTCTGCCACCTAAACGTTTCACTCCATGTCTAAGAGAAGAACCTCGCCGCCTCCCGAACTGTGAGGAAAAAAACGGCGTTTTTATTTGTGTCACTTTGCCGGTGATTAATGAAACATGCGCCGATCCATCAATCTGTCCTCGGCTTTGTTCACACTGGAGTGAAATCAGGTTAAGCAGTGATGTCAGAACTCGCAGCAGATGTGCAGCTCAGGTTGTTGTGCGCCGCTGCCTCGTGGCCTAATTAAAGCAAAGCCCAGGCAGCCGAATGAAGCCGCAGTCACCTGAGATGAAGGACACATCCTCTGCGCCAGCAGACGATTCGCATTTGATTTTTTATTTATATTTCTGTGCCGCGCAACACTCGGGGAGAAAAAGAAGTGGGTCAGCGCACAGATCTGCGGCAAACCAACTTTGAAACATTTGTGTTGTCAGTCTATCTCTGGTTAAACATACTTTTGTATCCCATTTCCCCGGTGCATATTACTCATTAAAAATGTTTAACAACATTTTAATTGAAGAATTAATTACCTTCGGCTGGGCAAAATCCTCCTAAATTTCACCAGGGGAGTCGTCAGACGTGCAGAGGAGCAGACGTAGATGCGGGGAAGGATTACATCAGCGACAGTATGCGGTTTCGCCGTGAGTCAACGGCGAGAAGCACGTGATAATTCACGAGTAAACACGTTTGGTGAGTGAAGCGCTACGATGTTCCACCAAATGTGTGACTTCAGCCCACTGAACTGCAGCTCGCCCACTCCCTGCCAGGGGCAAACGCCAGTAATAGCCTCAGAGTGTTTAACACAAAGTTAATAGAGACAGGAAGTACCTAAATCATCCTTATCTGTTGCATTTTATCCAAAACAATAAGTTATGTCTTTCAAAAAGTGGATCCGATATGCAGGAACCTCAAACCGAGGACTATTTCTCTTGGCTAGTCCTCAAAATAGGGAACACGGGAGAACATTTGGTATAAGTAAGGCAGAAATGACTCCCGTATCTACAGGCAGAGTGATGGTTAGAGGATTTAAAACACAGAGCAGTGAAACCCAAGTCTGGATGTTTATGTTGCCACCTAAGCAAGTGAGCAGGATGCTAAGGGAAAGCAAAGAGCGACATCTTTGGTTTGCTCGGTCTCCATAACAGCCATTATATGCCGTCTAAATGCCAACTGGTTGATTTGGACAGCAGGCAAGGAAAAACAAACCTTTATTGTCCTACTATAAAAAAACATAAATACAACTACTTGAATACAACTTTAACTGGAAACATGGGATTTGTCCAAACGTGGTTAATGTTATTTGGAAAAGCACCTGCTGCATGCTGGGAAGAATGCCAGAGGAGATGTGATGCTGAGGTCCGGTTTCTCTTGGAGGTACAACCCTTACTCTTCGCTATAACACCAGTAGACTTCCTGTATGTGCCTATCCTACCATCACAAATGTAAACAGTGTGTTTTGACCAGATGAGGCTAACCTTTTTAGATAAAACAAAAAAAAATGTTCAATTGAGTCTGCTGCGAAAAAAAATACATGAAACAGCAAACAAGAAAGCCAGCCATAATTTGTATCTCTAAAGTCTTTAGACATCAAGCAGCAGATAGAAATAATCGTCAGTGCCTGTGAATATACATCTATTTCTAGCTAAATATACACGGTTTGATTTAAAAAGAAATTTTGATCAATAATTTTGGGATTAATACAAACCAATTGGCACCAAAAACCACTAACTGAAGCTGTCCAAGCAAACTGATCTCTGCATTATTCTAGACATCTCAAAAGGAAAGTGGAGCAAATAAGGCTTCAAGAACTATCAATACAAACTAGAACAGAGAGTACACCAGGAACCAGCGCCGATGGTTGGTTGTACCGGATTTTTTTGGACCATCAGCCGCACCGGATTATAATGCGTACTAAATATTATTCCCAAGTGTGTAATATCACTCCGCCCCTCCGCGTACACACATACTACCTGAGAGGGAGAGCTATCCGTCTGTGTCGGGAGGACAGAGTAGCTGGACTACACTGCCCTGTTTCTAACATAAGGCCAACATAAATTTAACTTTTATATTGAATTAACTTACTAGGTTTATTGTTGCTAGCATGTACTCCAAGCTGCCTTAAATTAATGCACTTCTAATTTAGACATTACAGTCAGGCAGTCTGGTAGACAGCTCAGGGGTCCTATCAGGTAGTGATGACACAGTGTACCGCAATGCTCCTAATATCCATTGGGCAGAGCGACTTTGTTGCTAACCAAAGTCTTAGTTACACATTTTAACAGATTTTTAAACACAGTGTACCACATAAAATAAGTCAATAAGCACAATGGTGATCATATATAAGGTGCACCATCAATTAAGTGTGCCTTATAATCCGAAAATAGGGTACTCTTAAATTGACCTTCAGACATTTAAGTTTGATCTGGGACCAACATCAAACTTAATTTAACCCTGTTCCAGTTTCAAGGTCCAATTCCAGTAAGGTTTGCTAATTGCCATCATGAGTGACCAGGCTAGTGGCTACTAGCTGTGGAGTGTTATAAAGGTTTAGTAAACACTACAGTAGCATGTTTACTAAAAGAGACAGCAGCTATAGCATGCACGGCAGCCATTTTGGACTTTTGAGGTCAGGGTTGGTGAAATAAGTAAGATGCTGCAACTCAGGATTACAATTTTTAGGAACCTGATGTTTTATTGTGAGGGTTATTGTTACATTACTGATGAGAACCACTGCTTTAACCCCCCTTTGCATCTCTGGCTGTACGTTCACCCTCGGTCTCAGGTCTGCTGCAGCCTCTAAAAGGTTTTCTTCCAGGACTGTCCTGGATTTAGCTCCATCCATCTTCCCATTAACTCTAACAACTTCCCCTGTCCCTAATCGGGAGAAACAGCCCCGTAGCACAATGCTGCCACTACCATGTTTGACAGTGGAGACTGTGTGGCGTATAGTTTGCATGTGGGCCAAACAAAATAGTCTCTGACTTATCTGACTGGCGCACATGTTTGCTGTGTCTCTTGCAGGACTTCTTGCACACTGTTAACACGATTTATCGCGTTCTTTTAATGATGGCGGTCTTCTATAAAGACCAGATTCGTGAAGTACCCAACTCAGAGATGCACTATTAACAGACTGCCCCACCCGAGCAGTAGATCTGTGCAGCTCCTCCAGAGTTACCGTGGCCCATTTTTGCTGCTTCTCTGATTAATGCCTTCAAGATCCTTTTTGCTCGGTAATATTCTCTAACAGACCTCCAAGACCTTCACGCAACAGCTGCGTGTATACTGAGCCTAAACCAGAAACAGCTCTGCTAGTAAGGCTACTTCCACCTGGATGCTATGGGTTTTATTCAGAGGTGCCAGAATCAAGGCATACTGTATTTTAGATTTCCATTTGTCAATTATTGTAAAATCATTTACCTTCCCCCTCCACATTTGTGTCCTAATCCCGGTAAAACACTTGAAAATTGCGTGATTGTGACGTGAACGAATGCCGTTGTAGCCAGTGGGGTAGTATTGCACACTGTTTGATGTTAAAAGTCTAGTTTAAAACCAGAAAACCTTTATTAATTGTACGTTAAACACTTAAGCCGACATGTATTTGTCAGTAATCAACCTCCTTTGTGCTCGAACAGTGAACCTTGTGGCTCACACCTCTCCCCCCCCCCTCCTGCCTTTGTCTGTCTCCTCTCTGCTATTTAGCCCTTGCATTTGATTAGTTAATTGCCCCCCCCCCCCCCCCTCTTTTCTCCCCCCTACCCCCCTCCAGTCCTCAGGTGGAGGCTGAGCGCGAGGGCTTCTCATCCAGCCAAGCTGTTCTTTTGGACGGGAAAGGAGGCAGCTGTGTTTACAGCCCGGGTCCTGGCGTACATTTAGCAGAATCTATTATTCATATCGCTCAGTATCAGAGCGAGATCTCCAGCCACCTGTCTCACTGACAAGCTTCCCCCCCCCCCCCCCCACCCCTCCTCCTTTTGTGGTGCTCTTCCGTTCGGAGCAAATTACGCCGGTCGTGATGAATTGGGTTTTTATGAGCGCCGCCGTAGCGCCCGGGCATCCTCGAGCCAGGGACCATCAGGGGCCCGGAGAGGCTTTCAGAATCATCCGTGTTTATTTATTTTTTCTACCTGGAGCTCGTGTCTTCTGTCTACAGCTGTACCCGTGCCAGTGTTCGGCGATGTTCTTACACCTGTTAGTATTTGCATCTTTAATGTTGTTTGGCTTCTTTTAAGGATCTCTTCAGCTACCTGACGAGTCCGCCGGCAAAAAAATGTTAAACCCGTGTGAACATTTTTAATTAACAGGGGAGGTGCGTTTTACTCCACGATAAGCACCCCGATAAGTTGTAACACAATTCATAATTTATAAAGGCTTTCGCTTTCATCTCCACTAGTTTGCATAAAACTAATTACTTCATAAGCGACATTCATTACAAAATGTATATTTTCTCTTTGCAGACGCGTCTGAGTTTCGCTCCGGGAAGCGGCTGGCACGCCGAGAGGAGAGGTGAGCACGAGTTGTCGGAGGCGGCGTCTGCTGCAGACCTGCCTGTCTGTGTTTGTACTCAACAAGCATCTCGGCTTCATTATGCCGGCTGGGAAAGCGCAGGTAAAACATAACGGCCTAATGCGTGCAGTTTCACTGTCGCACAGAAGGCTTTCAAAATGTCTCACCGTGTAAACAGAAAGGCAGAAAGTAGCCAAAATATTTCAAGCAAAGGTTTAGACGGTTTTATCATAGAGACCCTGCTGGATTAAGAACACCGGCCTGCTCCTGCATATCTATTCAAGGCCCATCTTACCCCGGTTCCAGATTTGGCAGTAAATGAGGAATATGTTGATCACAGGTAAAACATTGCAATATGCATATTGAATTTATTAGAAATTAAATATGGAGACAGAGTATTACATTAGGAACTGTCCTTTTCTGACCTACCCCCTCCTGCAATAAAACTAAAGCTGCACACTGCAAAAAGGGAACTCAAAGTAAGTAACATTTTCTTAAAATTTGTGCATTTTTCCTTGATTTGAGCAGGTAAATAAGACTATTTGCCAATGGAATAAGATTTTTGCACTTAAAATAAAAACAATTCATCTCCATCATCTTATTTTAAGTGCAGCATTTCTAATTATCTTCTTTTAGGGCTAAAAACACTCATTCCATTGGCAAATGGTCTTATTTAGCTGTTCAAATAAAGCAGAAATACACTAATTTCAAGTAAATTGTACTTACTTTAAGTTCCCTTTTTGCAGTGCATGTTATCTTACCCGGCAACAGAGAGGAGACATACCTTACTGGCTGACTAAGATATTTTCTCAACAACCCCCACCCCACACAAATAATAAAAAATGATTTCTCGCTGAATATTTAAAGATTTTCCTTCAAAAGTGAAACTCAGTTTAGCTCCGATTGTTTAGCAGCACAGGATTTACGTGGCTAAATAATTAGGATACGCCGAGTGCAGAACTTTCTTGGACCTCACACTAAAATATCGTTGAAGAAACACAACGGCTTAATCGTAGAGGAGATACAAACGCGCAGCTCGGAGTACCGCATCAAATTTGTTGCGCTCCTTTAGCCTTTGGGCCACTTCTCTTACTTTTTTGGGGGGCAAACAAGTCCTTGATTCTAACAATAACTGCTACACTCAACGTTTTACAGCTAAATCGACAACAAAAAAGACTTATATGCTGCTTTTAGCCTTCCGGCTACCAAAATCATATAACCTACTCATCAATTAAATAATTTTATTACCGTTTAACAGATGCCAGTTTTTTTTTAAAGCAAATAGGTCATAGACAAGCAGTGCTCTTTAAGCAGTGATAGGTCTCAATTTAGGACATAAGAATCTTCTGCTGTAATATATTACACATTGTTTTCTTGTTTTCCTTTTATAATTTACTTTATTTAGCAATTTTGGCTTTCTGTTCATTGTTAAAGTTAAATTAAATAATTATGTAGCATGCTAACAACCACGTTTCAAGGTGACTTACAACTACTGAAAGAAGCATTTTGATGCTTAACTGGAGAAAAAAGGTTAAAAATTCCTTTAAAACACAGAAAAACTTTGTGTAAAAAGTACTATAAAGAGGAATAGTCATCTGCCTCAAACAATTAGGTTAGATCTTGGCTTTGTTTTCCCCTATGTCACCAGTGCCATTGCAGAATTTGATTTTTACCAAAAAGGGGCGGGGCATAACACACACTAATCTATACATTGTATATCCAGTAAGTCATACATAAAAGGATAAACAGTTCCACATTAAAAAATAAATGACAGAAGTTATAGATTTCAAAGAAAAGAAGATACGTTTGCTTTCGTCCAAAAAGGGGCGGAGCCATTTTAAGTAGTGATATTTATTCTATCTAATACAACTTCCTATAGTGGAGGGCCCCTCATACTCAAGGAGGAGGATGTTCTACCCATCTATGAGCAAAACAAAGAGGCTTTGCTCTGCCCTATTGTACTGGGATGGTACAAAAACTTCAACTTAAAAGCTACTAGTCACATTACAGTATTTACTTTTGCGTAAAAAAGAGGTGGGCCCTCCAAGAAAATGGAAGATACACACTATTGCTCTAATCTACAGTATACATACTATATTGAGGCATTGACATGAGGGAATAATTTAAATACATCAAAATAAAACAACATTTCATAAGACAAGCATTAGTGTTTTTCTTCCCAGGTGGTTTAAAGAAAAGCCAAAAGAAAATTATGTATTATGTAAAATATATTTTGAGGCCATCCTGCCTAGTTAAAATGTTTTTTCGGATGTTGTTGCAGGGATTGGAAATTTAGTGATTAATCTTAAAAAGTAAAGAATTCCACCCCTGAGCTCCCTGGCATTTACTAAAAAAAATAGGTATTAAAAGGATAAACCAAAGCAGTGAGACCATTTGTTTGGAAATTCTGACTTTAATTAAAACCTCTTCAGTAAAAAAAATAAAAATCTATATATTTTCAAAAACAATAAACTTCATAACTTGTAAAGAACTCTTTTTTGTTACACAGATTTTAAATTTTATTATATTAGCATGTATTAAAGTACGTTTTGTTAGATGGTTATGCATTGTAAGGTGGGAAAAGGGGGGATCTGAATTAGGTCCCCCAAATGTCTGGAACCAGCCCTGCCTGCCTTGCCTGTAAAGTATTATATTGTGACAGGTGTACACATTCAATAAAAACGGTTCATTAGGTCTTTATCTGCTGTAAATACACAGAATTTTACGTCTATATTTACAGTAGCGGAGGACGGGCTGCATCAACAGCAACACAACTTTAGCTGTGATGACTTGTGGGGGAAGAAAAACAGAAAAGTGTATAAATAAACATGCCGAAAAACATTGCTGCCTCACGAGTCTGTTTTCAATTCCCATTCCATTAAAGCGGCCCCGCAGGAGCCGGCGAGGTTGGGTACAGGGTTAGGTGCACACACATAAATCAAAGCGGGCCAAGGAATTGTAATCCTCGCTGAACATTTTGGACTGATTGATATAAATAACATTGTCCTCGCCATCTGTCCAAAGAGGGACCTTTCCAGTTAGTGTTGAGCGGCACCGGCAGAATAATTAATGAATGGTGTCCTTTGTGCCGGTAATAAAGAGGAGACAAATTATGTTATAATCCAACTGCTGCTCGTTTGTCACAGCCAAATAAAATGTCAAATAAAAGTGAGGGGCCACAGTGTTTGTTTAATGGAGTGCAAGCTACCTGCTCCGGAGTCTGACAGCCGGCTGAGAAGGCTGTAAAATAAAAAGGAAAAAATAAAAAGCCCGGATTGTGGATTCTGGTCTGCAGGAATTTACTCACACCGACTTGTGCTCGTCATGTTCGGCACATTTAACAAATGCTCACAAACACAAACTGATCCACAACGACTCTGGACGTCCGTCCTGGAGGAAAACCTCCAAGTTATCAAAGCAAAGCGCAGGAAGCCTGATCCGAATCCCCTCTGCGCCGCCAGTTTCTGGGAAATAAAATCTGATGTCAGAACATAGTTGTTTATATGTAAACATGTAGCCCTGGAGGTGTAGAACACAAGGAGAGGGAAAAAATAAAAAATAGAGCCAGAAAACATCAGAAGATGCAACCAATTGTCTCACGAAGCCGTAAAAACAAACCACAGATTTATGAGAAAACAACAAAAGCAACACAAACCCAGAATCGGCTGTTTTAAAGTTCTCTCTTTGTTGCGCTTCTGGTTTGTCTTTTCCAAGGAGAACAATTTTTGTTCTATATTTTTTAATGCTGACATAACCTAATTGATCTTATTGGTGTGAACTCTACCACTAAATTAAATAATGTCTTGGCATATTTGGGAGTATTCTGTCATTCAGCTGCTATCAGTCTCAGTAAACACCATGTGAGGGTAAAAGTAGGAGTTTTCAGGATCAGCTAGAACTATTATGAGATTTAGCTTTTAATCGCACCTAACAAAGATCAGTTGTTGGCTCACTACTTTCAGTATCTACTCTAAGCTCAAACTAATGGGCATTACACTGCAAAAACTGGAACTAAAAATGAGTAATATTTTCTTAAAATGAGTGTATCTGTGCTTGATTTGAGCAGGTTAATAAGATGATCTGCCAATAGAATAAGATTTTTGCACTTAAAATAGGAACAATCCATCTCCATACTCTTATTTCAGGTGCAGGATATCTAATTATCTTATTTTAGGGGTCAAAATACTCATTCCATTGGCAGATAATCTTATTTACCTGCTCAAATCTAGGACAAAAACACAAATTGTAAGAACATTTTACTTATTTTTGGATCTGTTTATGCATTCATAATGTCCGTAACTATCCTTACGTTGATGACAAGCAGCTTTATCTGTGTCCACAATACCAGCAGTAACTAACCCACTCAGTATTTTTATACAGATTTTCTGCTCATTAACAACCTTTTAGCTTGATTTCCTCTTTATGTGAGTTTTTATTGACTGCTGAAATCTGAGGTAAACTTATGGCAAAAACCTCCATATATACTTTGGTTTTAATTTAAATTGTTTATAATTGTTTGAATATAGTTTTACTGGGTTTTCTTAGTTAGTTTTTTTGCAGTTACCTTTTTTTTGCCACACATTACTTTTATAAAATCTTGGAGAGTCCATTTTACTCTTTGTGATGAGTCCTGACACTAAATTACATAAAATCTAACTTTTTCCTCCTTTTCTGCATCCTTGGATTAGATTTACGAGTGCTGGGATTTTTTTGAGACATTATTTGATTTTCTATCTTTTCTCTTCTGTATTTCAACTTTTTGATTATTTGCTGAACATGGTTTTGTGGTCAAATCTTAGTCGCTTAACATGGTTGTCGCCTTTTTACCCAACTTATTTTCACTGACCCCAAAAAGTGACTTATTTTCTTTACAATAACTACACATTTTATTTAATTCATTTTTTCCTCAACTTTTCTTTTTAAATAATTTTTTTTACAACTGACTTCTTTTTTTCCAAATTTTTTGACTTATCCTCTAAACACAAACTTGTCCTTCTGACATTTGTCTTTCCATAAACCTTTTTTTTAAAATTACTTCTTTTGCTTTGATATAGTTATTTTCTTTCTTTTTTATTATTATAATTTAATCAAGTCTTGGACCTCTTTTCCTTTGGGAGGATATTTCCTATTATTGTCCTTTTATATCTATTTATAAAAAGATCTGTACATTTTCAACAACGAGTTTGGTTGTAAGATTTGTCACCTCTGAGCCTCCGTAGAAAAACCTGCTCACCATCAAAAGGTCGTATGACTTTCCCACAGATTAACCTCTTTTCTCCTTTCTTATATTATGTAGACTCTTTATATCACGCTTACGCAGAAATATAGAATATTGTTCAACTTGTCGATACCTTTTTAGTAAATCAGAATAAAACAAACCAGTAGATCGTTTTTCAGCCCATCAACTGTAAATTATACATCACTTAACAGGTTACATCTCATGTCAAAGGCATTGCTTTTCCTCTGTTCTTGTTTGTGATTACCAACTTTACATTTGGAAACAGAAACTTTACATTTGGAGACAGAAATGTAATCATAAGTCACAGAACCGACAGCACAGGCGCCCTAACCATCTGTATGCGTCACACCGGACCTCTGCTCAGGTATTCATAACCTGAGATCCAGGTTGGATTGCCGCCATTGATCGCTACAAACACCCAAATTGAATTTGTATCCCTCATCTCACCTTCTTTGCAAATGTTGCGCCGCTGCCGCCGCTGCCACAGTCCAAACCTGAATCTTAACACCCCCAGAGGAGAAAAGGCAATGTCCAGAGAGACGTACGGGGTGTTGTTGTCAACACGCCAGAGAGAAACGGTGCAAACATGCGATGCGAAATGTGTTTACCTGAGGAGAACTTACGGCGAAGGCCTTTAAGCAAGACACAACTGACATTTCAATGCTTCTGCTACATGATAGCATGCATTTTTTTTCCCCCCTCCATCTTAAAGACCCGAGCCCTGGATAAATACACGCTGGAACACCTCGAATAATGGAGCTGTTTATGCCACTTGGAGATTCGATCTATGCCAAGGACAAAGTCCAAAAGTGATCTTGAACTTTCAGAAAGTTTCACTGGGAGCAAGGACGAAGCTGTCAAACACTTCGGCAGGAAGACTCCAGCGTTGTGCAACATCGCCTCCAGGTCCGTCAATCACCCCCTAAATTAAAGAGGAGGTGAAGCTCAGGCTTCACCGGGCCACATCCTACCCCCCCCCCCACACCAACCTCTCATCGTACGGTTGTGAGGACATCACCCTGATTCAGAGGACGCTCTAGGTACGCTCATTCCACCCACGTCGGCGTCTCCATGGGGCCCACATCATCCGAGGCAACAAAAGGATGAGCCGCTTTGTGCAACCGGCGCCGCTCCCTCCATATTAATCAGAGCAACATCTTCAAACCAGGTTCACTTTAATTAGAGGGGAATTTGATCACCGCCGTCTCCCACAGGCACCGTTTTGATCTTAATAAAGCAAGCCGTACCTTCGAACAGGCTTTGGAGAAAGGGGAGAGCCGTTTTCTCCACAGCGAGGGAAGGCCGGGGCGAGGAGGAAGAAGAGAAGTTCCCTCTTTGGGTCAAAACTGCAGGGAAGACTGTGATTGTCCGTCGATCAGGGAGACAGAGATCCAGGGAAACCTTCTGACAACACGTAGTGGGTTCAAAGATTCCAACAAGCAAAACGTCTTGCCCCTACCAAAAGAAAGATTTAGTCCGTACAGTGTTACACATCCCATTCTAAGTATAGCATGGTGCCGCTACAGTAGCAGGAGCAACCAACTCTGCTACATTAACCAACACATTAGCCTTAACATTGGCCATTAATGTGGCACCAGAACGTGTAACATTCCCAATATCAGCGGGAACCAATGTAGCAGCCTACTAATTACCTGTCGCAATCAATGCAGTGGCAGGAGCGAATGCAATTACCGTATTTTTCAGACTACAAGGTGCACTTAAAATCCTTAAATCTGCTCAGAAACTGATGGTGCACCTTATATATGATTACCGTGGGGCTTTCTTTTTGGATAAACTTTACATACACAAGCGCACTCTCACAAACACCTACAGGTGCTTGGATCCAGATATCTACAGACTCCATAGAGAAATCCCCCTATTGTCTTCAGCTGTCATTTTATACATGTCGTATTAATTAATACTGTATATTCTTCAGTGATGGCATCAAGGCGCTACCTTATTGTATCTGTAATACTTTATCCGCTGTTCTTTTTACATCTGTTTTTGCAGGTGAAGAAGCAGACTTTTATCATTATCTCCCTTTTATCTCCTCTTTCTTTCACCTTTTCTCCTTTTTTTCCTTTCTTTCTCTCTTCTACTCTCTAATTTACTGCATAAATTATAATAAAGCCATTTACATGTATAAATCAAGCGGAGCACTACAGCGAAAGCGGTACGGCTCCGCTTGTGAAAATAAGGCATTAAGACACCAATTCTTATTGCCACATTGCCAGAGAGGACACAATTAAAACAATTCAAAGTTTTTCTTACTGACTGATTTTTTGTGGTACAATGCGCTCAGAAATCTGTTAAAATGTGTAACTAAGACTTTGGTTAGCAATGAAGCCGCTCCGCACAATGGCTATCAGGAGCATTACCATAGACATAATATAAGAGTAGACGCGTCGTTGGGCGGGTTCTGCCTATGCTGCGATGCGTCAGAGCGTCCGCCATCTTAAATGTGGCAAATCTGCAGTTACTCAGTCACTTAAACAGTATCAGAGGGACTTTAATCTCTGAATATACTTTGTATTCGTAGTATGTTTTTGTAATATTACAAGTTTATTTTCGTATCCCTTTAGCTTAATTCTCCTGAATTTATTCTCGTAAAGAATAAAAATATTTAAAATAATCTAACCTGGCCCTATTACTCCAGGAGTGAAATAATTCTGCAAACTGTGACTATTCTGGAAATGTTCCCCCTTAATTCTCATAATATGATGTTTTTATCATAACATTATCACTTTTGTGTTTGTTTGTTTATTTTTACTTTATTCACCTAGGACTTTTTTCCTCATGTTATTAATTTTACCTCTTTAATACTCACCCAAAAAGTCTGTTCCTAAAGGTTCACATGTGACACGGTTTTATGAAATAATGAAGACCACAATTTTATATTTAACAAATTGATCCTTATATTCATAACACATACACACAAATATATATATATATATATATATATATATATATATATATATATATATGTGTGTGTGTGTGTGTGTGTGTGTGTGTGTGTGTATTTATTGCAGCACAGGAATGAGGCATCTTCTCTGATCCACGTTCACAATAACAGAACTCAACTTTTTTCTGCCACATACAAAATGGCGGTGACGTTGACGTGCGAACCTGCGCCCTATGACGCGTCTACTCTTATATTATGTCTATGAGCATTACGGTACACTGTTACTACCTGATAGGACCCCTAAGCTGTCTACAAGAATGCCTGAGTGTAATATCTAAACTAGAAGTGCATTCATGTAAGGCGTACGCCCTAGCAACAATAAACCTAGTAAGTTAATTAAATATAAAAGTTATGTTAATTTTGGCCTTATGTTAGAAACATGGCAGTGTAGTCCAGCTACTCTGTCCTCCTGACACAGTCAGATAGAGAGCTGTGGACGTGAAGGAGTGATATTACACACTTTGGAAAAATATTTAGTACGCCTTATAATCCGGTGCACCTCATGGTCCTAAAAAATACAGTATTGCTATTTTCAGAAAGCTAGAGCCAATACACTGCAAAAACAGAACTAAAAATAAGTAAAATGTTCTTAAAATTAGTTACCTGCTCAAATTATGATTTGAGCAGGTAAATTAGATGATTTGCCAGTGGAATAGGATTTTTCCACTTAATATAGGAAGAACTCATCTCCATCGTCTTATTTCAAGTGCAGGATGTCTAATTATCTTATTTTAGGGGTCAATATACTCATTCCATTGGAGGATCATCTTATTTACCTGCTCAAATAAAGGACAAATGCACTAACTAAATACAAGAAAATTGTATTTATTTTTATATCTATTTTTGCAGTGTAGCATGTTCTCTGTGCATCCCCCTCCTTTTTAACATGAAATCACTTGTGTGGATCCACATTTCTCATACGTATTACAACAGTAATATTTGGTAGTCGCCGCCTATTCAAAATACTGGCCACTGTTTTTCTAACATGACATCTATATAACAGCGGAACATGATAGCGATGTTCTTGGGCAGACATTTTACGCCCAAAGGTGCGCGAAAGAAAGGAAGGCTATTTAGATTTGAAAACGAAAAAACGACAAACGAGTGAGAGGAGCGATTAACTGCAAATCAGGTCTCCCTCCGGATCAAAACCTACTGTACACCAAGACGAACTTGTGAAATATGGGGGGATATATTCTGTAACAGAGCCCCTCTCACTTCTTTAGTGCCCACTGTAAAGGCCCATCGAGTCACAGCATTTGTTTTTATTTTGTCACAATAAATGAGGAGAACGGTCATCTGTCCCTGACGTGAACGTTTCCATCTCTCCAATGCCTCCAGGCGGGTCGTTAAACGGCCAAACGAGCGGCGGAACGAGTAAATAATTCAACAAATAGATGAATAAGTAAAAAGGGGTCGGACTGTGCGGTGGTTAAACAGAAACGGGTGGGGGCGGGGGGAGTGGGGGGCACCTATGGCAGAAGGAGAGAAGCTTTCTCTGTGAACGTGCACCGTCTGTACAATCCTGAACCTTGGCACCGGTACAGGCATCTGCTGCCGGCCTCCCTCTGCCAGTTCACCGAATACGCAAACATCTGCTTCCCTGCACACAGAAAAAAAAAAAAAAAAAAAGCCATGCAGCACTTGACAGGTCTGCGTTTTGGCCCCCCTGCTCTCTGGTTCTTTACACAAAAACCTTAATGCATCCTGTCAAGCCATTAGCCAGTGATACGATCAGCTCACAGGCCCCCATTAAGCCATCAGTGTCCACCTGTGATAAAGGCGACCATTTGTTTTTCTTAAAGCCTACTTAATGTCCGTTTAACTCAATTTGTCAGGAAATGTGCAACAATTTCCTCCCCCCGTGGTCCTGAAATCTGGTCAAGGTTCAAAAACTCTGAGCCGGGTGAGGCAGGGGCGGGAGGAGGGAGGAGGGATTGCTTCTCCGTTTCCCCTTTTTTTTTTAATGTTGTGAGGCCGCATATTCAAATGAGGAGGATTAAATTGCCTCTCGTGTTGACGTATCGTGTTGCGCGCGCGCTGAGAGGTGGCCCGTGTTTTCTCTCTGAAAGCGGATTCTTGGACAGCAGGGGCAAGAGCTGGGGGTTGTTTTGCCTCCATTAGCCTCGGTCCACGGACCCTGCTCCCCTTCGCCTGATGCGACAGCCACTCTTCGTCCAAGCCCCACCGTTATTACAGCCGCAGCAGAGCCATAATAACACCTTTTAACACAACACAGCCCCCCCCACTCCCCCCACCACACTCGCTCGCTCAAAGCACATGTCCAATGATTATCCCCAGCGAGGACACCTAACAGCCTCTGGAACATCTGTTTGTGTTTTGGCCCGCGTTTCGCAAAAGGAAAGGGGCCGGGTAAAGGATCCAGAAATAAGCGAAACTCTTAAGATTCGCTCTGGCACCGAGGCGTTTCTCGGGCGTAACGCGGGACGGCAGACAGGAAGTCGCCGCGGCGGTGGCACTGTCGACATCTGTCGTGGTTGGAGAGCTCGGCGCACAGGAAATGGGGTGTCGCGGCGCGCGCTTGTTGGCCATTATCCTGGCATCCTAATGAAGTGCGGGCAGTTCTCAAAAGGGGGTCTCTGGATGGCATGTCGGACGCACGGATGGGCAGAGGCAGCGCACGCACCTCTTCTGCCCGTATCCCATCTGCCTGAGCCGCCCCCAACTGCACCCAGCGGACGGAGGCTGGCCGGTGAGCGCATGCGCCGCCCCGCTTCCCTGCGACAGGCCAACACTAGGCCATTAGGCAGCTTGTGTGATTGGAGACACACAGCGAACACGCGTCCTCTCTGCACGGATCGCGCCTCACGCGATGGGAGGCGGCCCGCTCTCATCAATATACCTGAACCTAATGGTCCTCGCGCCACAGATCAAGAGGCGCCGCCCGGATTCCTGAAGGGCCTTAGGTGGTGGGTTTGTTGACACGGACGCAACGGAAAGGACTCCCCTGACTCAATCTGTTTCCACAACGTTTTTAACGCCGAGACGTCCCCGAGTTCACATAACCATGCATCAAAATGGCAATTTGTAGAAATCTGTGCAAAGACGGTGGTGTTTAATATTTGAAAAGGTCAAAACAGTGAAGTCGCTCTATGGCGGGAAGAACAACGGAGTCAATGGGAACCAAAGCATAAAATGTAAAGCGAAGTAGGGAAATACTTAATTCATGATGAGATTTTTTGGAATAGAATTGATAATAACATTTATATTACTCAAAAAATGACAGAAATCACAAGTATAATCAATACAAAAAAAACTAAAACATTCATTTGTAAATAAAATTAAAATAGAAAATAGGTAATACTTATTATATATAACAACACCTATATTAAAATAGGACGTATATATATATATATATATATATATATATATATATATATATATATATATATATATATATATATATATATATACACACATACATACATACATACATACATATACATACATACATATATATACACACACACACACACACACACACACACACACACATATATATATATATATATATATATATATATATATATATACAATATATATACATACATACATACATACATACATATACATACACATATATACATACATACATACATATACAGATATATACATATACAGATATTGATACATACATATACATATATACATACATACATATACATATATACATACATACATATACAGATATATACATATACAGATATAGACATATACATATACAGATATAGACATATACATATACATATATATACATATACAGATATATACATATATATACATATACAGATATAGATATATACATATACAGATATATACATATACATATACAGATATATACATATACACATATATATATACATACCTACATACATATATATACATACCTACATACATATATATACATACCTACATACAATTCTACATATTATGATTTTTTTGTATACATTTGTATAACTAAGAAGCCCTGCTTGTTTGCTATTAATAAATGTGTATTTCTTTTTTTTTTAAATCTCTTTACTTTTTTTCATGCCTAAATAACAAAGATAAAATCCAAGTTAGGTTTTAATAACCCAATAATCTAAGACTACATGCAAAGGAATGACTGTTGTGGGAGTCTGTCATTTTCTAAATAACGGGGCACTTTCTTCGCCTCCTCTACGGCCTTCCTATCAGCTGTGTCCGATTTTATTTTGTTTCTGCAAAAACTAAATATCTGTAAATATGCATTAGAAGCTTTCAAAACTACAAATGGCCCGACTGGCCGTCACAACAAGCTTTTAACCCGCCGTTAACCCCAGGAAAGATGGTTGCGCGGGGCTAAAAGTGGACTTTCATCTCCATATCTATAGCACGATTGAAATAAACGCCTCGTCGGGGGAAATCGTTTCACTTCCCTCCGCTCAAACGATTCCTCTCCAGGTAAAGAGCCTCTATTTACTCATAGGCCCATAACAGTAATGGGTTAATGTGCAGAGTAAATGTAGCACTACAGGCCTGAGTGCTTCATCAATACGTCCAACTGATGTGGGACAGAAGGAGGATTATCACAAGCGCCAGATGCTAAGCCAGTGAAACCGCAGCCCTCTGTGCATACTGTACGGCAGCTTGGCGCGGGTCTGAACAGGGAGACGGTCTCAGTGAGCAGAAGGTCACTGAACGGATCGATAAAGAAGAAAACGCTGCATCAGGTGCCATCACCTGCCTCTGGTTTAGGACCGGGTGTCCAAATCAGGACATGCTGTCACACAGAGCATGAAATGTCTTTTTGTTTCTGTTAACTTTTTACCTCAGGATGTCATGTGGTGAGAATATTTCGGTGTACGCGTGGATTATTTTGGTCACAGGTGTTTTGTCAAACTAGGATTGTTTCTTTAGCGAAGCTCATTTTGTGACTTTTTGCAGCCCAGTTATTTGATTTGTAGAATTAAATCTGTTTAAAACTGTAACAAGACATTGATTCATATGAGATTCTGATGGTTTTATAATCTTCAGCAAATAAGCCAAGAATGAAGGGTATGAAGGGGACGAAAAATTGTCCTTCCTTCCTTCCTTCCTTCCTTCCTTCCTTCCAATCTTTTCATACATCAATCTATCCTTCCTTCGTTCGTTCCTTCCTTCCTTCCTTCCTACCCATCTTTTCATACATTAATCTATCCTTCCTTCCTTCCTTCCGTCCTTCCTTCCTTCCTTCCCATCTTTTCATACATCAATCTATCCTTCCTTCCTTCCTTCCCATACATCAATATATCCTTCCTTCCTTCCTTCCTTCCTTCCTTCCTTCCTTCCTTCCTTCCCATACATCAATCTATCCTTCCTTCCTTCCTTCCCATCTTTTCATACATTAATCTATCCTTCCTTCCTTCGTTCGTTCGTTCCTTCCTTCCTACCCATCTTTTCATACATCAATCTATACTTCCTTCCTTCCTTCCTTCCTTCCTTCCTTCCTTCCTTCCTTCCTTCCTTCCTTCCCATACATCAATCTATCCTTCCTTCCTTCCTTCCTACCCATCTTTTCATACATCAATCTATCCTTCCTTCCTTCGTTCGTTCCTTCCTTCCTTCCTACCCATCTTTTCATACATTAATCTATCCTTCCTTCCTTCCTTCCTACCCATCTTTTCATACATCAATCTATCCTTCCTTCCTTCCTTTCTTCCTTCCTTCCTTCCTTCCTTCCTTCCCATACATCAATCTATCCTTCCTTCCTTCCTTCCTTCCTACCCATCTTTTCATACATCAATCTATCCTTCCTTCCTTCGTTCGTTCGTTCCTTCCTTCCCATCTTTTCATACATCAATCTATCCTTCCTTCCTTCCTTCCCATCTTTTCATACATCAATCTATCCTTCCTTCCTTCCCATCTTTTCATACATCAATCTATCCTTCCTTCCCATCTTTTCATACATCAATCTATCCTTCCTTCCTTCCTTCCTTCCCATCTTTTCATACATCAATCTATCCTTCCTTCCTACCCATCTTTTCATACATCAATCTATCCTTCCTTCCTTCCTTCCTTCCCATCTTTTCATACATCAATCTATCCTTCCTTCCTTCCTTGCCATCTTTTCATACATCAATCTATCTATCCTTCCTTCCTTCCTTCCTTCCTTCCTTCCTTCCTTCCTTCCTTCCTTCCTTGTATCATAACTTCCCTCATTTTTTGGGGTCTTTGCCATACGATCCTACTAAACTTTACTTTTTGTACGTAACCCCCCCGCCCTGGTTGATGTTCTCAGTCAGGGTTACCTGAAAATACTAAGCAGTTGCTGGTATGGAAAAAGTTATAATTATGTTAAAATAAATCTATAATAAAACACTATATGGGTAATCAATGCAAAGTTTGACTGAATGTTTTTTGTTTAATGTAAATTAACAGGAACTAATGAAGAACCTGCCGTCTTTAGTGGAGGAGCTGTAGGAACCCGGTGCAAGGCGTACAGATCCGAACGTACTGGAGATTAAACTAGAGATCAGCCATTGAACTGCAGACCACCTGTTTTAATGGTTCCTTAAAAACTCAGAGCATTCAGCACCTTAAACAACAGCACCAAGGCACCTAATGATGGATTAGGTTCATTTTCACCCGTGACTCCGGCAGATTACTTCCTAACAACTTGATCTCCAGAACAGCAGAAAGATCATCTACCTGGAGACAAACGACCCCAGAAGCCCCTGCAGCAACTCAGACCCTGACGGAGGAAGTAGGTAGTTAACTGCATTACCTAACATGTTGTGATGGATGCTGCAGCTCTCTGCGGGGGTCAGGGGTCGGAGAGTCCCCCCCCTCCTACCCTTACCGAGGAGAAGACAGATGAGGTTGGGCATAGCGCCCAGACACCTCTTGTTTTCTTTACTCCCAAAGCAATCTGATACCTGATTGGCTCTCAGAGGAGCCCGGGTTTGATAGAACTTGATTAACGTCGGCCAGAGCAACACAATCCGACGGCGTCTGAGGAATTACTGGCCGGGCTCAGGAGGAGCGGGGCTAATTCAGCTCAGAAAGGAGTATTAACCTAATGATGCTGGATGTTTTTCACACATTATGTTTGTATCTATCACAAACTGCTTGTTGGAACTTAATGGGAGGATTTTCCCATTGGCTGTAAAATTAGCCAAAGGTTAACATCGATCTCATTCGGGTAAGGTTTCTCATTTGTTTTCCCCTGACAGATGATTCCAACAATCCCAGATATTAATGAGCAACATTTTCAGGGGCGTAACTAGGCATTTTTGATCTTTGAAATGCTGCTTAAAAGATTAAATCCATCCCCATATACTCCAATTACAAACACCCTCATGTGACAATACGTTTCCGTCAACTCCTCAATACTCTCTTTTTTCTGTTTTGCATCACAGTTACAGACTCAGAGTGAAGTGGAACTGTCCCAGCCCACAGATTGACAGGAGAACCCATCAGTGGGCTTTTTTATTTGATCAAAGATCCTAATCAAAAGCAAACACAGTTTAGCAATATTAACGTCTATTACTGATATATGTCCCACTGTGGTGTGGTGGACATATATCAGTAATAGTGTGGCTCACTGGGTTGACAGGACACTCACTTCTTCTACTACTCTGCCTGAAACGCTAACACCAGTGCGACCTGCTACCATATTAGCCGAAAAATTTTGTTCCCATTCATAAAACGCTTAAATCGGGGATATTTCCAGGTACAGCTTTAGGGGGAGGTTGTCCAAAACGGGGACTGTCCCTAGAAATTGGAGAGGCCTGTTCACCCTACTCAGAGGCAAGCTAACGGCTACTCAAAAACAAGCTAATGGCTAATCAGAGACAAGCTAACAACTAGTCAGAGACAAGCTTATGACTACTCAAAGACAAGCGAATAGCTACTCAGAAACAACAGCTACTCAAAGACAAGTTAACATTTGCTCAGAGACAAGCTAACAGCTACTCAGACAAGCTAACAGCTATTTAGAGACAAGCTAACGGCTACTCAGAGACAACAGCTACTCAGAGACAAGTTAACATTTACTCAGAGACAAGCTAACAGCTACTCAGACAAGCTAATAGCTACTCAGAGAAAAGCTAACAGCTATTTAGAGACAAGCTAATGGCTACTCAGAGAAAAGCTAACAGCTATTTAGAGACAAGTTAATGGCTACTCAGAGAAAAGCTAACAGCTACTCAAAGACAAGCTAACATTTACTTAGAGACAAGCTAACAGCTACTGAGAGTCAAGCTAACAGCTACTCAGCGACAAGCTAACAGCTACTCAGAGACAAGCTAACAGCTACTCAGAGACAAGCTAACAGCTACTCAGAGACAAGCTAACAGCTACTCAGAGACAAGCTAACAGCTACTGAGAGTCAAGCTAACAGCAATTCGGAGGCAAGCTAATGGCTACTCAGAGAAAAGCCAACAGCTATGCCGAAACATGCCAGCAGTTAAGATCACCGCTTGGCCCAAGAGCAAAGCTAGCAGCTATCACATTTAGAATTGACTCAAACCAGCAACCACCCAAAGCAACTGTTACAGTTAGTCAAGCTAACTATCAGCTAATAAGAGTCCAAAAAGCTGGTATTTCAAACAATCTGTTTGGGAGGAGCCTGTAATTTACAGTTCATTAATAGCAGGATATACTCAGCTGCTTCAGTACATGCCAACAACAGAAACGTGGGCATTATATGGGTAACAAAATAGTAAAACCTTAAGGAGTTTCTTTCAAAAGTGTCAAAAATGTTTTATTTTAGAATATCATTCAAACATCTACAAAGGTATTCAGACAAACCTTCAAAGAGTCCTGCTATGGGTTTATGCAGTAATTTGCTATAAAAGCAAAACAATAGTGAGTTCTCACGGTACTCTACAGAAGCCCACTTCAATAAAACTGAACTTTCCTTTTATAGATCTGCAAGAAGAGAATTAAAGGTATTTAGATACATTGATCTGATTGTGGTTCACCTGCTGCCACTATCTTACACATAAAACCATGCAGATATGTGTAACAGTGTGGCCAGCTGTAATCTCTGATGCTGTCAGATCTCACCGTCTCGCCTCTCAATGCCCTCTGACAGTGAATAATCGCCCGCCGTTTAGGCAGCGTATCAGAGTATGTTGACCAACGGTGGTAGCAAAGAGAGCCCTTAATCTGCTTATAATCAAACCCGACAGTCACCTACAGCAAGGTGTGGCCCCACGCTGGGATCTAGTCAACCAAGAGCTCTGATCAGCAGAGAGAAGCTGCCAAGACATTAATATTAATCATCCTGATGGAGCCGGAGCGCGGTGCAGTGATCTGAATGCAGGAAAAAGGTGATGCTCATCACCGTGGGCGCCGGCTTGGCGGGCGAGCACATCAAGGTAACGCTTAGCAGTAACCTGTGGCGGTCTTTTTGAAGTAGGTGAGGGAACTCAGGTTTTTGTTATCGCTAATTAGCTTATTTGTTCTGAGTCTAGACGAAAAAGGCCTCCTTAGCTCTTTTATTCACCTTATTACTCATTTATAACTCAAACAACCCTCCTCTTCCTCTTTCCACTTTGCCGTTTCCTCCCATACACCTCATAGATGTTCTCCTCACAAGTTTCTTGCGAGAAAAAAAACAAAAAACGAATGCTACATTTCAAGCTGCCGACCCAGTGGCCTAATTACATTACAACAAATCATTAGCTACACCCGGCTGCATTGTTTGGATCAACGTATCGACCGCGGCTCGGACAGAGGTAGGACACAGGATCAGCGTTAAAAATTACATTTTCTTGTGGTTTAAGCATCCCAGTTGGACTTTTGTTCCACATTGTTAAACACTAGATCAGAGACCAAAGACTTATGGTTTAAATGCACCGCTTTCTCCACATTGTTAAATACTTGCATTTTTACTAACTAAATACGGTGCAGTGATCAACATTCTTTATTTTTTTTATAAATAAATATTCCCTTTTACAGTCTCACAGAGGGGAATTTGTCTCTGCGTTTAGCCCACCCCTTAGGGAGCAGTGCGCTGCCACACTGAGTGGTGCACAGGGAGCAAGCTGTGCTCAAGGGTCTTAAGGATTCAAGGATTTTTATTATCATACCAGCTTACATTTCCATGTATGTGGTCCAAAAAATTTGGACTCCGGTCGCAACTCAAGAAGCTTAACATTTAAAAGAAAGAGAGACGAAGCTGAATCAAGTGCGGCTGAGTTCAGCGGCCCAACAGCTGCGGGGTAGAAATAGTTTTTGAGTCTGGTGGTCTTGCTTCTGGATGCTCCTCAGCCACCTGCCTGAGGGGAGAGGCTGGAACAGTTTCGAACCGGCAACCTTTGAGGCTCTCTCCAAGACACCTAATGCCCGCTCCCTCCCCACTGAGCCACCACTCCCCTTTTTATCGGATCCATCCGTTTTTAACAGAACGTCTCCCAGACTCCGGTTCTTTTCGGCTTTGCTTCATTGGTTAACCTCATGTTCCTATCCATAAACGCCTATTATTTATGTGAAATGTGAGTTTATACACTTTTTTTCAGTTAAAATATTTTTTTTTTTTTTTTTTTTTTGCTACTGCATTGACCAGATAGTTGTTTCGGGTTCCCTTTTCTTCTTTTCAGCTCCCCAGTCTCAGTCTGGTTGATTTTTAACGTCTTACTTTTGAAATACTCTGCTTGTCCTTCAGCTACCAAATGCTAAACACAGTGAGCTGTTATCATAAATACATATCTAAATATGCTTTTGAGATAAGTTTGTAGTTTTCACCCCCCGTGCACTGCAAAAACGGAACTAAAAATAAGTAAAATTTTCTTGAAATGAGTGTATTTGTCCTTGATTTGAGCAGGTAAATAAGATGATTTGCCAATGGAATAAGAATTTCGCACTTAAAATAGGAACAATTCATCTCAATCATCTTATTTCAAGTGCAGGATGTCTCATTTCGTGGACAAGATTTCCTGCACAATTTAACTTTTGCACCAGTTTAATGGGTTTTGCGCGTCAAAATAAGAGACACTGCACTGCAAAAACGGAACTCAAAATATGTAAAATGTTCTTGAAAGTTTTGTATTTTTCCTTGATTTGAGCAGCTAAATAAGACTATTTGCCAATGGAATCGGAGTTTTGCACTTAAAATAAGAAAAATCTATCTATTTCATCTTATTTCAAGTGCACGATGTCTAATTATCTTATTTTAGGGGTTAAAATACTCATTCCATTGGCAGATAACATTATTTACTGGCTCAAATCAAGGATAAATACACTAACTTTAAGAACATTTTACTTATTTTTAGATCAGTTTTTGCAGTTTGCTCTTAATTTTCCAGGTCACGTCTTCTGTCCATTCCTCTTCAACCAACTCCCTGACCCCCCCGACGCTGACAGAGGATCATTGCCCCGAGCCTCCGGTTCCTTTCGGTAAGCAATGAGCGTCCGTGTTCGCAGCATCTCTGTCTCCGAGGCGGTGAGCGAACGTCCGGGCCTTATCTCACCTTCGCCACGCAGAGGATTGCTTCACCAGAGAGGATACAGCTGTGCCGGTTCATCCCTCATCGTCCCCGAAGCCTGGCGGACAGTCTGGGACGCGCGTTAGCGGCACATCTGATAGAGACTGACAAATTCTCTCTGCTGTTATTTTCCTGCTGCTTTCTGTGTTTCCAAGCAGCGGCCGACAATCAGGGAGGTAAACCGGCCGACCTGCACGACGCTTTTTCACGTAAGGGGGTGAGGAAAAAATGGTCCAAGAGCGGAAGGAGGCGAGAAAAGCCCTGCGCTCAGCAGCTTCCACAGTCCGAGATGTGAGAAGTGACCGGCTGATTTATCACGGGGGGGAAACAAGAGCCGCAAAGTACAATTTTCTACCTTAGCCGCAAAACAATAATTCATAATGATGTCGCCTCCTGATAGCGGCAGGCCTCTGCGCTGGAAAACCCGGGTAATAAATGTCAGGACCGCGCAGGTAACTACTTTAAAAGCCATTAGGAGTGGTCATGATGGAAGATAGCAGCCCGGCCTTCATATACCGCGATAACAAGTTGAAGACAAAAGAGCGGGCAAACGAGCGGGGATGCTTTACTGGGAGCTCACCGGAGCTGCAGGACCACTCAGGGTAAACAGGTTAGCCCGATTAAGATGGCCGCAACAGGAGGGCCGCTCCGGACCGCCCGATAGATACTAACTGTGAGCGGTCAGAAAGTGTGCGGCACGCCGACTCACCGCTGACCTTTCATCTGGAGGAGCGCTGCCATGCATCAGCGTTTAATGGCGCGTCAGGGACAGGCTCGCCTCTCCTCGCGTGCTTTTATCGCCGCATCGGCAGATTATGAGCGAGCTAATGAACTCGGCGGATCCGAGCCGGGGAGGGAACCCCCCCCTCCCCTTGCTTCTCCGCGCTCCCCTCCAACTTTTCAGGCTGGGAAAGTTCAAAACGAGCCTCTATATTGAGGCGGGAATCTAATACAGAAACTAATACTTGTAAGAGCAAATAAGCAGGCTTTTTTTTTTACGAACTCTCATCTGGGGTAATATTGGATCTGGGAGCGCTGCGTGTCATCTCCGAGGAGGGCTCATAAAACGCCACGAGTGATGTGACTTTAAAGTTCCCCCGGGACGCCGTTTACAGACTTCTTAAAGCTCGTAAAGACAATGAGTTTAGGCCCACTTTCATCTCCTAAACATGCAGGAAAACCTCGTAGCTCCGCGTCGCCGCGCCTCGCTCCACTTACAGGTACAACAAACCTTTTTCATACTCATAACCAGGTCCTGGTGGGCGCTAATAAACTTTATCCTCTGCGTTCGTGGATATTTATTACGACCGTTAGTGTTTACTTCAGCTTTTAAACCGCAAGACCCCTGCTGCAGCCGTAGGTATGCAAAATGCAGGCATCCATTTCTCTAACGCGGCGTCAGAGAAATGGATTTGTCTCATTTCGTGGACAAGATTTGCTGCACAATTTAACTTTTGCACCGGTTTAATGAGTTTGCACGTCGAAATAAGAGACACTGCACTGCAAAAAGGGAACAAAAAGTAAGTAAAATGTTCTTGAAAGTTTTGTATTTTTCCTTGATTTGAGCAGCTAAATAAGACATTTGCCAATGGAATCGGAGTTTTGCACTTAAAATAAGAAAAATGTATCTCCATCATCTTATTTCAAGTGCAGGATATCTAATTATCTTATTTTAGGGGTAAATATACTCATCCATTGGCGAATAGTCTTATTTAGCTGCTCAAATAAAGGAAAAATACTAAACATTTCAAGAAAAATTTACTTACTTTTAGTTCCCTTTTTGCAGTGTGAAGGTGAAAAAAAAACCTTAAAAAATGTCTGGAATTACAGAGAAAAGGTGTCTAAGGTGAAGGTAATAAAACGGCAGAAAGTATTTCTGGACATTTGATTATTAAATGTAATTAATTTGCTGCAGATTTGGAAACATCAGGTCTTGAATTCTTGTCTTTTGCCTGATGTCCTCGCCTGAAAATCACAAACTTTAATGTGTTTTAACGTGATTGCAGGCGGAAAAGTTGCACAAATAAAGGTGTGATCCACCCCCCCCCCCCCCTTTAATAAGTTCCCTCTAAATAAAACCCTGCAGCGCTCATCTAATTAGTCAAGCCCCTGCTGGAGAAAGAATCCCCACAGCATGAGGCTGCCACCGCCGTGTTTGCAGGTTTTATTTATACTTTTCTGAATATCTCAGCCTCTTTCTTTAAGTAACGGTAACAACGTATAAAAAAAATGCCATTTTAAAGGTACTTTAGCGTTTTAAAATCCCGTCAAGTGACTGCCCTGTCCCTCATCGATCTGATTTAAAGCATATGACATGTAAAAGGTGCAATAACGGTGATGTTTTGTGCTAATTTAGAGCAACAGAATGATCGGGGGAAACAAAAGAGGGGACAGAGAAGCGCACATCTCCACCACTTCCACCCTTTCGTGTGTCTGTGGGCGTCGCGCTCGTGTCCCAGTTTTGATGCTACATAAGGGAACATGGCTCTGAGCGAGGCAGACATGGACAGAGAGGTGTACGGGTAATGCAGCATGAGGCTGTCAGTGGGCTCACACGTGCGGGGCACAGCCTGCAGCCCGGAGGACGAGGGGAGGAAGAGGTGGATGGAAAAAGAGAGAGAGGAGCTCCGAGGTAGCTCCGTCCCCGATGCTGCCGTCTCCCCTGGGGGGGGGGACTGTGTGCCGAGCGGCGGGAGAGTCTGTGTGCGGTGGCGCTGCCCGCTCCAAGAGCTCGAGGGCCCCCGCGGGGACTTCTGCTTCCCCCCAAACCTGCAGCCATGTGCCACGTTTGGCAGGCCCGTCCCCTCTGCAGCGGGCCTGGGGTCGCACAGCGAGGGAGGGAGGCGAGGGGGCACCGGCTCCCAAGGTGACCAGGAGTGTCACACTGCGGTTTATTTGACTGGATTTTTTTCTTTTTAAAACCACAACAATAATGAGTTGTTTTTCATAAAATACCGTCCCGCCCACACCATAGTTTATATTGATGCTCTTTACTGTCAATCTTAGATTACCCAGCAGGTCTCACAGCGATTAAGCCACTGAGCTATATAATACACTGGAGTGCTAATCACCGTCTTTTTGAACGAGTCACTGTGAAGCCACCAGCCGCCATATTGGTACTCCCTATTTCCCCCCAGTAACTAGGGAATATGTGCGCTACAGCATCGAATAACGAGGATTTTCTCATGTTCAGGGGGGGCTTAAGACTTTTAAAATGTCAAATGCCATATACTTTTATGTTATGTTCTAAAACTGTCAAGTAATGAAAAAGTCATGTGCTGAAATATTTAGCATTTTATTCATTTAAATATATATATAACATTTATAAATATATAAATAACAATATACAAAAACATATATTTACATATGTGTATACATACGTATATATATAATATATATATATATATATATATATATATATATATATTTTTTTTTTTACATGAATAACATATAACATAACATTATATAAATAACATATAACATAACATGTAAATTATTTCAGCACCTAATTTCCTAGTAGTTGATAATGTTAGTACATCCACTGACTGTAGAATTACCTGTGAAACGTTTTCACTCAGCCAGAAAACTGCTTGTTGTTGCAACCAAATCCTATGGGATTCTGTGAGAATAGGGAGTAGCAAGATGGCGGCCAGTGACTTCAGTTTTTCGGCAAAATCAGCACTCCAGTGTATTATACAGCTCAGTGAATTAAGCGCTAAAAGAACATTTTGAATCAGGATTTGCATACTGTCTATTTCCCATGCATTGTTTACATTGTTACATTGCTATCTATCTATCTATCTATCTATCTATCTATCTATCTATCTATCATTTGAGTCAGAATCTATGAATCAAAATCCAACAAAGAGACAAAAAATAAACACATTTGTGCAAAAAAGACAAGAAAACGTCATGATAAAAAAAAAAATAACACCAAAATTATGGAATATGGAAATGTTTAGAAGCGTCCCAGGAGTGGCGGAGTGACCGGAATTACTCCAGGAGAGCATCAGGGACTCATCCAGGAGGTCCCAGAACAAAAGCTAAAGCTCTGAAAGGGTCTCAGTTAAGGTCAGAGCAGGAAATGCAACGATAAGAAAGATTATTAGTTTCACCGACGGTGTCAGTGTCACGCGTTCTACTGCATGCATGTTTATTATATCCACCCTCATGTGTGAGATCCCAGACATCTTTCTCCTCAGTGATGCTTCTGAAGGGTTAAAAAGTCCTTTTAGGAAGTACTGGGTCTGGTTCTGGAACCTGTTCCAGACCAACTCAGGACGCCCCCCTCTGGAGAGGCGCCCTGGGTGTATGGCGGTCCAGCTCACCTGATCATTTCAATGCAGGATTTCCCTTTACTCCATGTTTGGGTGTAGTTTTTGTTACTTTATGGGCACACACGTTAGAATCAAGTTTAGGTGTGCACGTTGGGGACACCTATACCTTTGCTTTTTCTTTTATAATTATTCATCATCCTATTTTACGTCGTCAGCATAAAAAGAAAACATGTTCTGAGGACGGAAATAATTTTGAGGGCCCAATAAGTTGCATTTCTTGCCACAGTGTCGCTTTCTATTTCTGAGTTTGAGGGTTTCCAGCTTTCAAATGGCTGCGAACCAAACCGAAGAGCAGAAGAAGAAGAAGAAGAAAGAAAGAAAGTGGCCTGGTTGTGGTGGGTCCTGCAGAAACATCACAGTCGCGAGCGCCTTAATTAAAGAGCGTCACACGGCGGCACGCTGGGGCGACGCCGGAGAGCGATGGACGGGTTGGAGAAGCTCCATTTAGATCTAATTTGTTTGAATGGCAGGTCATTTTCAGAGAGTAACTTGAAGGGTTTCATTACAAGATGTCATGCATACATCTGGGTGACGGAGAAGCGCCCGACTCTTCAAACGCCGAAGTGATTATGTCCTCCAGAGCAAAGCTATTTTAGTCCTCGAGCTTCCCATTAAGGGAGCTTTATTGTAGCCAGAGAAGGTGTTCAAACTCGTGACACCTGGATCAGGATTAAATGAACAAATGAGCACTTTCTACCTTGTTATACAACACAGGGGAGGCTTTAAAGATGTTAACTCGGTGCCGAGGCAGACATAAAACTTTGTGATCCTCGAGTAGAAACTGCCTCCGCCCATCAATCTGACCAAGATATTAATACCATATTCCAAATAAAAGTAAAAAAAAAAAAAAAGATTTAAGAGTCAACAGTCTTTCCCAGGATTGGACCGTTTGAGAGGCCACTTCCGACTGAAGCAAAACGGTTCTGGAACAACATCCTTTGGGCAGATAAGGGACTAATTAAAGGGCCGGCGCCAAGTTTGAACAAAGCGACTCCGAATGTCGACACCTCCATTGAACCGTTGAGCACGGTGGTGGCGGAGCAGTGATGTGGGCTGGTTTTACCACCTTAGAGTTAACAGTGAATCCTTCGTGTTAGAGTGAAGACCATCTATACGACCGCTCCATCACTACGATGCGAGTGTTTTTCTTTTTAATTTTTTTTTCTAGAACAGATTACTGGATCAATGTGTGCTTCTGTGCTGGTTTGTCTCTTTTTTTTTTTCCAGTGTCCTGTCTGGCAATGTGGCAATAAGAATTGATGTCTTAATGCCAAATAGAGCTCGACAGATTTGACTTTCACAAGTGGAGCAGTACTGCTTTCGCCATGTAAATTGTTTTATTGTGATTCCTGCAGGGAGAATTTCAAATTATGTGGACACTACAATGGGAAAGTAGGAGAGTAAAGGAAGAACAAGAAGAGAGAAAAAAAAGAAAGAAGATGTGAAAGAAAGGAGAGATGAAAGGGAAAGAACGATAATTTGTCTGTGCTTTCTGTGTCTCTGCTCTGTCTTCTCTAAGCCCCAGTAGGTCGAGGCAGATGAGCGTTCACACTGAGCCTGGTTCTGGTTCTGCTGGAGGTTCTCCTCCCTGTTAAAGGGGAGTTTTTCTTTCCACAGTCGCTTCGTGCATGCTCAGTATGAGGGATTGCTGCAAAGCCATCAACAATGCAGACGACTGTCCACTGTGGCTCTACGCTCTTTCAGGAGGAGTGAATGCTGCTTGGAGAGACTTGATGCAACCTGCTGGGTTTCCTTAGAGAGGAAACTTTCTCACCAACCTGGAGGATCTGATTGAATTTGACTTTGTAAAGTGCCTTGAGATGACATGTTTCATGAATTGGCGCTAAATAAATACAATTTATGTGAATTGGTGTTCAGCTGTTCTACAATCAAATAAAAGGCCCTCCTTCCCACATCAGAAGACAATGGTGCAGGTCTGCCTGGAAAAGGCGGAGTCAAGGTGCTTCGGCGGTCCAGTCAAAGTCCAGACCTCAACTGTAAAGGTTCCAGTTCAGAAACAAATTCAGGTGACGTGTCAATCAAAGACTGACGGGCCACAGTTGCTCCATTTTGCTGTCTGGCGTCTGTGAAGGAAATGCGGTTCTGGACGCCGGCGGACCACGCGGTTACGGCAGAGGAAGAAGCTAAACCTTCATCACTCAACCCGACGGACCGACAGCTTCTCAGAAAGCCTCATGATCTATTTTTAAAAGTGGGACATCAATCACGTTGGAAGAGGAGGCGTCACCTCGCACCGAGGGAGTCGACTCATCAGATGGATCGGCGAGGTAACGTCCCCCTTCCCCGGGCCGCCTTTCCCTCTTCCAAGTCCAGGAGGATGCCATCCGGGAGCCAAAAGCACGGTTTATCCGAGCAGCACGCTAGCGCGCGTGTGCCTTCCACCACTGCCAGGAACAAAGAGAGGAGCTAATAAGATTGTGGAGAAACAGAGAGACGGAGGCGGGCGGCCGCGGACGCGCCGAGAGGGAGTACAATCCCGCTGGCGGCGCTTTCATCAGATAGGTGGCGCCGCGCGCTAATCCCCAGGCTTAGCTGGGTGTCGCCCAGCACGGCACCCAGCCGGGTGTCGCCGGGGCCACCCTGGCAGATCCGGCGGGCCATGTGGCCGTCCCAGCATCCCCGGGGAGGTTCGCAATCCCGCCATGTTGCATTTACCTTCTGTGCAGGTGGCCTCTCCGGCCTCTCGCTGGCGTCCGCCGGAGTTAGAGCGGAAACTTCTGCACGCCTTGGCGCGCGGACCCCCGCAAACTGTTTGTACTTTCAAGCCCACAGACAAAGCAGCTTGATGTTAGTAAACTGTACATCACACGCTTTTTTCCCCCCCCCGACATACTTTTAGACTGTTGGCGTCGAGAGTCTGACGGCGCTCCGTATCTGGAAGTACAGACGGGCAGGTGGCTAAACTATGAGAGCTCTGGGGAGTCGTCGTGATCCGCTCTGATTCAGCCTCCGTTGCTTTAAACTGAAGTCATATGTCAGCTTATCTTTTGCATTGACTTGTGTTGCGTAATACACGGCCAAACGTTGCTTCTTAACGTGCCGATAATACAGTTAAAATCTGAGTTATCTGCAACATGGTGCTGATATGCCAGGGTTTCATTGCTTTACTGCTTTTCCTGTATTCAATTTTGTTTATATAGCTCCAATTCCCAACACGTTACAAAGACAAATTCCATCAAATCCTCCAGGTTGGTCAGAAAGTTTCCTCTCTAAGGAAACCCAGCAGGTTGCATCAAGTCTCTCCAAGCACCATTCACTCCTCCTGAAAGAGCGTAGATCCACAGTGGACAGTCGTCTGCATTGTTGATGGCTTTGCAGCAATCCCTCATACTGAGCATGCATGAAGCGACAGTGGAGAGGAAAACTCCCCTTTAACAGGGAGGAGAATCTCCAGCAGAACCAGAACCAGGCTCAGTGTGAACGCTCATCTGCCTCGACCGATACTGCCGTCACCGTTTGTGGCTCTGGTGAGGTCCCAATGTCGGGTTGTTCTTTCTCGTAGCGTGTCGCCAAACTTTGATTTTGGACTCCTCGTGGCGTCGTTCTTTTTGCCCCAGACTTCTGGAGCTCCAGACTAATAGTCGTGTCATTTGGCAGCGTCTGAGGGCAACCGCATTTTATCAGGGGGTAGGAATGTAAAAGTCACTTTTAGTTTGTTTTAAGTGAAACTTGAACATGTTTTTCTGTCCTTTCCACCTCACAATTACGCTTAACTCTGTATTGGTGCGTCACACAAAATCCCATTTAAACACATTGCACCCAATGCACTGCAAAAAGAGAACTAGAAGTGAAATTTTCTTGAAATGAGTGTATTTTTCCTTGATTTGAGCAGGTAAGACTATTTGCCAATGGAATAAGATGTTTGCACTTAAAATAGGAACAATTCATCTCTATCATCTTATTTAAGTGCAGGATGTCTAATTATTTTATTTTAGGGGTAAAAATACTCCATTGGCAAATTGTCTTATTTAGCTGCTCAAATCAAGGAAAAATACATTAATTTCAATAACTTTTTACATACTTTTAGTTCCCTTTTTGCAGTGTGTTACCAACATGTAGGCACGTGGAAAGGTTTTTAGCTTTTGTTAACGTGTTCTTTTCTCCTCTTTCCAATGAAACATCATCACTGCTGCTATGAACTCAGCTAATACTTCAGCCAGCCTGGCTTCACTTTGCAGCAGCTCCCATTCTGCTGTTGCTCCTCATTGTGAAGCCGTTCCACCCGAAAATGTAAATGCAAACATTACACCTACACAATGCCCGTAATATTCCAGTGTGGTAATCCTCAATCAACAGGCCCACTGGGGTGGGGGGGGTGGGGGTGGGTGGGTGGGGGGGTAACGGGGCCCATTCCCTGTTTGTGTGCGCTGCTGCTGCTGGCTGGCAGCCGGCCAGGGTTCTCCTCTGTACCAAACAGAGTCGAGTCGGCTGCTTAGTGGAAACAGACAAGCCAAATCGGTGCAGAGTGACCTATTTTGTTGCCGTGTGCCGCTGGGAGTGAGCCCCCCCACTACCCACCCCCCACCGCCCCTTCCTCCTGCAGCTCTCCTTCCTCTCCAACCCGCCACCCGAGCGGCGGGGAGGACAGAGACGGAGGCGAGGACGGCTGGTGGACGGGCCACACCTACTGATGCGGTCCGGGTTCTCCTCCCCCCCCCCACACCCCCCACCCCCTCTCTCTCTGCTCTCCGCCCCTCTTCAGAGGCACCTAATTATGAAAACCTTGACTCATTTACATGGCCATGTTTGATCTAAATTACACTCCAAACCACACCAAATTAGGATCATCTGTGAATGTAAAACACTTTTTTTTCTTCTTCTTCTTTTCGCTCCTCCTGATCTCTGCAGGGCACATGTTCAAATGATGGAGGGGTGTGTGTGGGGGGGGGGGGGGGGTGTTGGGGGGGTGGATTTACAGTTTTTTAACATCCTCCGGAGACCTGAGCTCCGTCCCACCCCGTCGACAGAGAGGGACCGGAGTCACCCACAATTATCCCAGGATCTGATCTACACCCCCCCCCCCACCCACCCCCTCCACCCCCAACGCCCAAATTAGACCCAGCCTCCTCTGACTGATTCGACGTACAGGCGGCACATTAATTACAATATGCCATTGGCTGGCCGGGGCTAATTGCAGCCGCTTATTATGCATTCATGTTCTCATAATGTACATCAGCGTCTCTTCTGTCTCTCTGCAGCCTCGGCTGTTTGTTTAACTCCATTATCTTCTGCTCAAATATCTTAAAGCTGCATCACTGACGGTTATTTAAAGCTGAAACAGTCACGCTGCAAATATAAATATATATATAAATATATGTTTACCAAACAGAAACAGACCGCCGCTGCTCCGTATTCATGCCTAAGGCTCTCTGTAACCTTCAGCCTCTGGACATTTTTGGTGCATTTATCCTTTAGTCAATGTGGGATATGGATTACGCTTTAAATTAGGGTTCAAGAAATGAGTCAGGAAATTAAAGAAAAAGAAAAAAAAAAGAAGAACCATGAAGTTAATGTTAATATGCTCGGCAACAAGAGCAACAACATACATTAGAAACATTACTGATTTGGATTAATGCGCTTCAAGAAGATAAAGGACAGCTAATAAACAGATTAGTGTCTCTTTTAATCGAGATAAACAGCAGTTACGTGTCAGTAAGCACCAATAATATTCTGTAAAGTGCAAAATAGCTGCTAGTATGCACAAGTTATCCTTACTGACTAACGTGTAACTAAAAAGCATAAAAAGGGTGTTTCATTAACAAGTTAATTCTATTATTTTAAATAAAACAAAATTGTGCCAAATTAATGGGCAATAAAGATTGAATAATAGTTAATTTTAGTGTGACTGAATAAACAATAAGATACATTATGAGAAATAGTTTGAAAAAAGCAAAAAACTGGGAGCAGATCAAGACATAAACCAGCAGGAATGCCTAATGAAGAGTATTCATGCATTAATACATGTTTAAATGTTATTATTGGCCAAAAGTTACAATAAGTTGGTGTTTTTAAGAAATTCTAATACAAATGAAGCCCAACTTTGTGACTGCAACGTTGCTCAATAAAGACATATTCTTAATGACGAATAGTTACGACTAAGTACAGCCCTAATTAAAGAATGGGTTTTCTGTTTAAGCACAAAAATTAATAAAAAAACAACAACACACTTCTTTGTTTGTAGTCTCAAAAATGATGCAATTATTAACTAAACTCAAATCTAAATATATCTTACAATGTAGTTAAACATCAAGAATATTTTTTTTAATTGACATGTATTCTTCCTAAAAAGTTAATAAAAGCCATTATACTGTGTAATAAAGGGACAGTCTTCCCAAAGCATTGCTTGGTATTTTAAAGAGGCTAATAAATACATAAAGTGTATTAATTTAAATAAGGATTAGTCCAGGGTTAATAATTGCTTAAAAAAGCATATTTAGTAGCAATAAAATATTTATATTCAAAAGTAAAATACACAGCTAGTAAAAACACAATAAAGTGTATTATAAGCTTAATAAGGGGTGGCTATATGTTTATAAATAAACAAATCATAACTTCCTGTTATAAACTATTTTATTAAAGAGTAATAGATAGCTAATAAAAATGTAATAAAGTGTATTATGCTTATTAGGAGCAAGCTACAGGTTTATAAAATTGTAATACAACACATTTTACTGAAATAAAGTATTAGATATTTTAAAGTAAAACGTGCAGCTATAAATAAATACAGTGTTAAGGACTCATTAGATGTTAGTAATAATAAAGCATACTTTGCTGCAATAAAGTATTAATGTACATTTAAAAGCAAATTACATAGCTAATATATTCCTATTAAAGGGTATTAGTCCTAATACGGAGTAGTTACACGTTAATAGATATCTAAAGCATAAGTTGCTGCAATTTCTATTTTAAAGTAAAATAAACAACTAATGAACACATAAGGGGTTTAATCGTAATGAGGAGTAATTACAGGTTATTAGACACCAAATAAACCATAACTTCCTGCAATAAAAGTATTATTTAACACTTATAATAATATAGAGCGCTAATAAGGACATATTAAAGTATATTAGTCTTAATACCTGTATAATAAAGTGTGTGTTTATAATTATAAAGTCAGGAAATGAGGATAGTGTTTTTCATGGCTGTAATGTGGTCAGTTTGGGAAATTGCCTGAAAACGGACTCCTCCAACTGGGTCAGAAAACAGGGAAAGTTATTGTTCCCGCCCACCATGAACACAAATTAAAGAGCTCCAGCTGATTGTTGTTTCGCTTCGCCGCTGCGTGCCCGCGCAGCCTCATGGTCACAGGTGGTTTAATCCGGCTGAACAAAGACGGCTCCACTCTCTCGTCAAACCATCTATTTTTCATCGGAAAAATGAAAACATATGCAAATCTTTGAGCTCCTCAACACTTCCTGGTCGGGCGCCGTTTGTGAACGCAGCTTTGATCATGTTAAGTTTTCGGAGCTCTGTTCCCCCCAGAAGACCCACACTTCATTATAAAGTTGTTGAGATGTGTTTCTGGAAATTATTATATCTTTGTTTAAACTCTTACAAACGTTCCACTTACTTGCCGTCTTGTACTCTTATTCTTTTAATTTCATATTTATTATTGTTACAGCAGAGATTCGGCCCATTAATAAGTTAGGCTGAATATGCATAATTTACAGCCACTACATTAATGCAATTAATGAATTATAAATGAATAATATCATGCCTGGATATAGAAACCTTTGAATCAGAATGGTTTTTAAGAGCTACTCAAATATCCAAAACCAAAGGTAAAACTTTTTTACCATTTTTTTTTTTTAGGTTCATGAATGTTTCAGTACTTTCTCTAGTGATTTATCAAATGTTAATGATTGGAGCCCTTGCAGCTCTATAAGGAGGACATTCAGGTGCTATATTTAAGAATTTAAACACATTTATACAGGAGTTAGCAGCTGGATGTACGGCTCTGTGAAAAAGTATCCCCCCCCCCCCCAAAGATTCCTTTTTCTTCTCGTCACTCTTACATGTCTCGGATTCAACTAATTTAACATGAAACGTATAATCTGGGCTGATTTAGAGACTCTCTTTATCCAAAGCTATCCAGAAAAATCTGATCCAAAGTAACAAAAAGTAATCGCTCCCCATTTTCACAGCAATAATTAATCACATTTTTGGAAAGATGAGCTTAGTTTTAGCAGTCACCCCTAGGACTGATTGCATTCTGACCCGTGGAAACAAGCAATCACTTAATTGGGAAACAGGACCCATCTGACAACACGAAGTAGGCGAAATGATCCCAGAATGCAACACTCCCTGTGAAAACCCAAGCTCTCCAGCACAAAATCCTATTGGGGAATCTTTGACTGTTCGTGACTTACAGTTCAGGATCAGAAAGAGAACAAAAAATACGTAAAATCTTCTTGAAATGAGTATGTGTCCTTGATTTGAGCAGGTAAATAAGATTATCTGCCAATGAAATAAGATTATTTTGATTTAAAATAGGAACAACTCATCTCCATCATCTTATTTCAAGTGCAATCTACCTAATTATCTAGTTTTAGGGGTCAAAATACAAATAGTCTTATTTAGCTGCTCAAATCAAGGAAAAACACACTAATTTCAAGAAGATCTTACCTTTCGTGCCCTTTTTGCAGTGTATGAAGTAGGAAAATGCCCTGAGGCCCACCATCAAGTCCACCTCTGAATGTGAATCAAGGTGACATATTATGCAAAATCCCCTTTTATAGCCCTTAAATACACTTTGTTGTATTCTTGTAGTCTTTACGAGTGCAAAAAATTTGAATTTAGTCTCTCCAGGTGCTGCATCCATATCTTATTTTGGGTCCTATCTGTCAATCCAATCAGTTTTCTCTATTCTCTGTTACTTTTTTTTAACAATTAAGTCACATAATTTGCTGCAGAGCTGCTAGACTAGGTTATGGGCATCTTGCTTAACAATTGCACGAATCCACCATTTTTATTGCTTTCTATGCTACTTCGTAGTCCAAGCTAAAACACTGCAAAAATGGATCTAAAAATAAGTAAAATGTTCTTAAAGTTAGTGTATTTGTCCTTGATTTGAGCAGGTAAAAAAGACTATTTGCCAATGGAGTAAGATTTTTGCACTTAAAATAGGAACAACTCATCTCTATCATCTTATTTCAAGTGCAGGATATCTAATTATCTTATTTTAGGGGTTAAAATACTCATTCCATTGGCAGATAATCTTATTTACCAGCTCATATCAAGGACAAATACACTAACTTTAAGAACATTTTACTTATTTTTAGATCCATTTTTGCAGTGAAGTTGGCAAAGCTATGTGGATACGCGAAAATGTTCGGTTGTTGGGCGTATTAACCCACGCAATTCATCCCACGGCAGACTACAAAGATGGCCGAAGGGGGTGGAGTGGAACGCTCTGCCTTTGGGTGAAGCTCCTCCTTTGAATTTAAAGAGACAGCACCAAAATGAGTTGCTGACAAATTAACATCTGTGGCTCAAACGTAACAAGGAATTCAGACCAAAGCGTTGCAGTTCCGCTTTATACAGACGACTGAGTGATTTAAATGTCATTATAAAGCATGGTATGGCCCCTTTAAATCAGATTGAGGTGCTGTGCTACAACCTTAAACAGGCCATTTATACTGGAAACCCCCTTTTACAACGTATCTGAATTAAATCAATTCTGCAAAGCAGCATGGGCCAAAATTCCTCCACAGTGATGGAAAAGATTATTCACTAGTTAAAGCATGCACAACACAAGTTATTAGCTTTAAGAGGCAATTACTTTTCCACATAGGGCCAGGCTTTTTTATTTTTTTTTATTAACAGGTTATCTGAGTCTGATCTGAAACATTCAAGCATGTCCCTGTGAGCACCTTTTAACAGCGGAGCCTCCCGCTGGCCTTTTGGGGCCACCAGAGCGCTAAAGTTTGTGCAAAAAAAAAAAAAAAGGCGGCTGATCGGCGAGCTGAGATCAAACATCTCCCCGCAGATCTTTTGAACCGGCAGCCAAAGTACGGAGAGGACAGCTATTCTGAGAAGTTTGTTTTCGTGTCTTTCTGTTGTGGTTTTGACTGGGCGGGCGAGCCGTGCCTCGATCCGCAGAGCCTGGATCCAATAAGCGTCCGTATCTGACTGCGGCCCTGCGGTTGGCAGAGGCAGGGCGCTTCAATCTACCTACTGTACCCCCCCCCTCCTATACGCCCTGTAGGCTGCAGCTTATAGGTGCCCTTTCTCTTTCAACTCTTCCCTTGAAGACTTAATTTGCAACAAATGTCTGAGTCTTTGTTCGTCTGGTTTGATCCCAGGGAGCAAAAACATCCCCTTGCAAGGAATGAAAAAGCAAACAGGTAAACACGCTGAAAGTGGAGGATAATGCTTGTTTTCTCTTGTCTACTCGATTTCAACCGTCATATCAATTCTTTTCATTTTGCAGACCTGGAAACATGCGGAGCGAATCGCCGCCCATAAAGTTCAAACGGGCCTCGGCGAGGGTGGGGGTTTAAAGACTCGACGTAATCCTGCTGAATTCTGGCTAAACCCTGCGCCTGTTTGGTCCAAAACCCGACGCCGTAATTTGATCAAACCCATCAGTTCTGCTCCTCTGTCTTTTGTCGTTTCCACCTCGGAGGTTTTGCTGCAGCTTTCGGTTTGTTTGCACGTAAACTTCTTGGAAAAAAAAAAAAAAAAGAGATAGATTGGGGGAAGGAGGGATACAAACAGAGTGCGGTGGAGGCAATGAAAACCCAGAGGGGTTTATAAAAACATCTTACCCTACAAGAAGAAGATGGGGGGGGAAAATGGAGGATTAGATTGCTTCTGTTATGGAAAAAAAAAAAGCCTTTAAGTGCAGTTTGGGGGTTTTTCTTCAGCGTACCTGACTTTCCCCTTGCTCACTTCATCTGCTGAACTCACTGATCCTCGGGGAGTTTAAAAAGAACACAGAACACGCTTCAGTCGAATTTTTTTTCAGCCTCTGTAACTTGATGCTCTGCCGCGAACAGCGAAGTGCAACACTAGTAGCTGCGAGAGTTACAGACTGAAGGATAATGATGTTAGACAACACAATCCTACCAGCAAACAGATGCTATAAATCACACAACGGTGTCATATTTCGATACGCAAGGAGCGCCCCTGAGAGGAGTTAACGGGGTTCCTCCGCGTTCCTCAGCTGCAAATACCAGCCTTTAAAAAACTCACAGTTCTCTTTTTAGCTGATTATAGAACCATAAAAGTACATTTTTGTTGAGTTTGTAGCAGATTTTTCTACCTAGGTCAAAAGGAGCAGGGAATGGAATAAAGAAGGACAGTAAATGTTAGAAGGTGGATGGATGGACCATAGAAATGTAATACATTTTTCCTCCTGTTTTGATTTTCCACACTGACCACCTGTAAATGCTTCCTGTGGTTTCCTAAAAGCTGAAAGCTGTTGTCTGTTTTCACAGTTTTTTTGGTTTTGGCCAAAAGATGCAAAGTAACGGTTTTGACCAATCAGCACACAGTATCAATTAACGCCCAAACACACTGTTTCCATGAATACAAGGGTCAAAGTTGAAGCTACTTCCTGATAGATTGGCTCATTATATTCGGTACATATCCAGCTGTAAATTTAGTTCACAATACTAGTTATCTGTATATTATACTCGTAGGACAAATCTATCAGTAAAATTCTGTCTATAATAGTATCTATCTCTATATTTATTTAGTAATAACCCATGTCCTGTACATATGGAGCCATTGTTTATCCTGCACTTGCTGCTATTGCACTTCTGGTTAGATCTAAACTGCATTTTGTTGCCTTGTACCTGTACCTGTGTAATGACAATAAAGTTGAATCTAATCTAATCTAATTGCAACCAATCACCATGCAGTGGCTTTGAATCAACCAGTCAGATTGGAGCAGAGATGTGCCAACCAACCATAGCACAGCTGTGTCATTTTAAGTCAACTCAGAGTGGCATTATGATTTATAGCTGTAGCCCTTTTTTACAGGGACAGTGTGTGACTAATTTTGCTTTTAATTAGCAAAAAAACAAGTATTGCTTTTATTAATACATATTCGGACAAAGTCTAATAACCTCATCAAAAATGAAAGCTTTCTCATAACTTAGAAGTTTATAAATATAGGTGTTGGTGCACCCACCGGGAGGCGACATGTTGCGTCGCTATTTCGTATTTCAGCAGCTTAAAGTATTTCTTGATTCTGAGATCGACCAACTCGGAAATACATGCATTAGTGACCATATTTAAAAAAAAATGTGGCATTAAGATCGTGATTGCGACGTTAAAAGTTTTTTTAAGGACTTAAAATTGTCCCTCAGTGACCGCTGGGCTGAAAATCCACAATTTGGGTCACGTGGTACGATGATGTAGTCCGTAGGTGTGGCCCAGGCTACGCTACATAGAGTTCAATAAAGTACACCACGACAAGTTCAGATGGCGGTGGCATGGGGGTTCCGAACCGAAAAGGGCATGGGTCTATCCCCACCACGCCTCAGGGTTCTGACAAACTTGTCAGCCCTAGGCGTTTTTCTATCTGTCTTCTATATGAGGACACGCTGTCCATGGAGGAGTAAAAAAAACAAGCAAAGGCGACTGTAGCTCGTTCTATCTGTCTTTTTCTGTTGACATGGAGGACCATCCATACTCTTTGCCCAGCGAGAGGGAAGAGAAAGTAAAAATAATAAATAAGTGGGAGCCAACAAGAGTCTATATCAGCATAGCTATTATTACCAGGTGGAGATAATTCATGAGGGAGCGGGGCTTCAGAACAGACACAATGATGGCAGGGTTTCAATAACAGTGAAGCTTATTCTGGCGTCACGTTAGAAACAGGTGTGCGAGGGAGGCGGAGGGATATCAGCCGGCCGGTTTCACTGTCAGTAGTGCGCAGCGAGAATGGGTCCCTCTATGCGTATTTATAGTTGCTTTTTTAGAGCCCAAATAAGGAAATTCACGTTCAGAAACTAGCCCTAAAAAACGTGATTCACGAAATTTACAAGCGACTTTAGGAAAAAAACAAGCAGATTTGGCAACAGTGCCAAAAAGCATTTCACACGATGACTGTGGCTATTAGCAGTAGCTAATACATAGAGACATCTTTACATGGTCACATTTCTAGTAGTTTTTACGAGCTAAATGCCGAGGTTGCTTGTGATTTATTTAGTGCACCACTGGAGATTTGTGTACCAACTGTACTCTTCCGGCTAGTAACCTTATGGCATTAAATGTTCTAAGTCATCAACATTTGTACCTTTTGGTCCAAGTTGGGTGGCAGTGTGGAGAACATTGCTGTTGTCCTTCCATCCTGGCATTGTGTTCAAACCCCTGCAGAGCTAGCCTCGTGAGACCATCCTGATCTCGCGAGCTTTCAAGGTTTCACTTGCAGATCAGTCTGGATACTCTCCGTTGAAGAAAATTTGGAGCCGTTCACCAAACGAACGTCCAATCAGCGTTGGCTTTGAGGCGGGTTGAGGTGTGACGCAACGGGAAGCGCGTCAGTTCAGTCTTAACAGCATGGCGGCTTCAGCCGATGAAACTAGCGTTAGCGTGGCTATCGAGCAAGTTTTATCGGAATTACAGAGTATTTCTTTGCTGAGCTAACGAGCCTTTACCTGCAGCAGCAAGAGTAGCTTGGCTTGTGGTTGTGTTTTCGTCGTCGCTCTGTTACGAGCGACGACGAATCTGATTGGTTTATTTGGCCCGTCTATCACCAACATAGGCCAATCAGCTAACCAGTATTTTCGCCCCTTCCCAAAATTACTTCAACGGAAGGTTTCCAGATGGATATGCGGAGCAAATCTATCTGGCGGAGTCAGGTAACTGCAGAGCAGCAAAATGACACAAATCATTCGTCATTGACATTTTTACGTTTAATTGTTTATTACCGTGCTGAAATCTGTGCCTATTTTGAAGCAGGTTGTTAAATTTAAACACCTTTCTAATTTATATTTACAATTATATAAATTTCTCTAATGCACGGCATGAAATTAAACAAATTTTACGCCATCCGAACATGTCGGAGCAAAACTAATATATGTATTCAGATCTTTTTTTTCCCCCTCCTTCTCCTGAGTGAACTTGTGACCTATTTATGCTGCTGTTGAATATATTAAAGTGTTTTGTCACTTTCATTATTTTTTGCAACCAAAATAAGTTGAACAATCCCCCCTGAAGCTGAAGTGAAGACGAGCATGGTGAAATCATCCAAGCAGCCAGGCTGCACGTTGTTTTGCCGCCGCGGGGGTCATTACTTTAACATTTTTAACCTCCCCACCTCCTCAGCAGTTTGTTTCCATCTCAATCAGAGGCGCAGGCCAAGCGTCAATATGCCAGTGGAATGTGTCTCGGCTAATAACTCCGACGAGGCAAATTTTTAAGTCCCCCCTCAGTCGCCTTTTGATCTTCCTCAGCTGCGTTTGCCGGCTCTGAAGCCGGGACGGTCGGGCGGTAGCCGGGGGGGCGCCGGGAACCGGGCGAGACGGGGACGCTTCCGTGAAAATCCGACTGTCAACGTGCCCTCCTCAATTTATTAAGCGGCTCTCAGAGCGCGGAGCCGGGATTTTGACCCTGATAATACAAAGCCTGGAGGGGAAATGGCATCGAGAAGCAAGCTCCACATCCTGTTGTGCCGCGGTCAAAATGAGATGCTAATTAATTACCATTGGCATCTTTAGCAATGCGTGTCAGCTCTGATTTGGGATATCAATCTGCTGCGGGATCAAACCGAGGCCGGAGCTGGTTCCTGCAGCCGCTGCAGGAAGGTCTCCGCCTCAGGTTGCAGAGCTTAATAAGCAGGAATCCCCCCCCCCCCCCTCCCCGTCCCCCAACAGCAACAAATGACCATAATGAATCTGATCACATCATGGATCAATAAGAATGAATCAAGGAGCTGTCCACACGCCTCTATTCACATTCACGTCCATTTAAACCGCCTCAAGTTTGGACTTTGAAGTAGATGCTTCTGCAGGAAGAAGTGCACTCTGGGCAATGTAGTAATTCCCTCAGTAATGTCCAATTTAACACATCAAAGCCCCAAAATGGGCTTTAGAATATTTCACACCAGGTAGATCTTTGCAAAGCTAACTTTCACAAATCCGTTGGTCTCAGTTTAACTTCCCTGCGGCGATCCCATGTGTTATATAAGAAGGGCTGCTGCAACGCATGGGGCCATCGTAGCGTCGCTACGGCAGGAGTCGACTCAGTTTGTCTGCAGATGATGAGAATCAGCAGTGTGCCGGTCACTGGAACAGAAAAATGACTGATTATATTTCAAAGATGCAAATCGGCCACCAAGCCACAAAGATCCGGTTAAGAAAGCCTGAGTTATACACGGCAGCTGATTGGGTCTTCAACTGAGAAGGCTACGAAACTAGTGTTGGTCAAAAAATGCACGGTAAATATTGAGAACCTTTAAGAAAGGTTGCAAACGCATGGGAACCGTCAATCAGGGTAGTTGGCTTTACAGAAAGATGACCTGAACCTGTGATTTAGGCCAAATCCGCGTCAATCTGAGGGAACGTGCTTCTTGAACAGGAGCAGGTAGGCTTGTGTGTTTACATTTGTATGTGCGAACATGTGTGGCTCGTTTAAGCAAATGAATGACTCAGAGGGATTTCTATAAGGATTAGGGTGTGTTTATGGTTAAATCTGACCATTCTTACAGAACCCAGCTGACACTGATGATTCTGTCGGGCTTTGGTCTCCCCTAACCCCGTTCATCCACAGGAAGGAACCAGTGGCCACCGTTTGCACTGTACTTGATTGTGCAAAGCATTTTGTTCAGAGCGGATCTACCTGAAGGCCTCATGAAGCTCAGAGGTCTGTCTCTACACTGCAAAAACAGACTAAACTAAACTAAAAGTTAAAATATTCTTGAAATGAGTGCATTTGTATTTTATTTGAGCGGGTAAATAGGATAATCTGCCAATGGAATAAGATTATTGCACTTAAAGTAGGAAGAAGTCATCTCCATCATCTTATTTCAAGTGCATTATATCTAATTATCTTATTTTAGGGGTCAAAATACTCATTCCATTGGCAGATAATCTTATTTACCTTCTCAAATCAAGGACAAATAAACTAATTTCTAGGAAAATTTTACTTATTTTTAGTTCTGTTTTTGCAGTGTATGAAGTTGGCGACCTCTGCAGAAACCAAACAGCGGATTTCTGGGACTCCTTTGAAGAACACAACGTGCGCATTGTGGACAGAGGGGACAGATGTTTGACAGAGGGGTGTCAAACATCAGGGTGTCTGCCCTGTCTACTTTTAAGACTAGGCTTAAAACTTTTCTTTTTGACAAAAATTATAACTAGTGGCTCATGTTACTCTCAGCTACCTTTATAGTTTTACTGCTATAGGCTTAGGCTACTGGAGTATATCAGGATCTAATTTTCTCACTCTATAGAGTTCTACTGTTCTTCAATTATGCATTATGTGTTGTCATTTCTGCTTTAACTTTCTGTTCTCTCTCTTTTCTCTTCATAGTAGGTACACCTGGTCTTGCGTTCTGTTAGCTGTGACATCATCCAGAGAAGACGGCTCACCCGCTATTACCATCTAATGTAGAACAGATTACTAGATCAATGTGTGCTTCTGTGCTTTTTTGTCTGTCTTGTTGTGTCTCTGTTCTGTCTTCTGTAACCCCAGTCGGTCGAGGCAGATGACCGTTCATACTGAGCCCGGTTCTGCCGGAGGTTTTTCCTTCCCGTTAATGGGTGGTTTTTCTTCCCACTGTCGCTTCATGCTTGCTCAGTATGAGGGATTGCAGCAAAGCCATGGACAATGCAGACGACTCTCCCAGTGGCTCTACGGTTCCCCAGGAGTGAATGCTGCTTGTCGGGACTTTGATGCAATCAACTGGTTTCCTTATATAGGAAATTTTTGACCAATCTGTATAATCTGACCCAATCTGTATAATATGATTGAACTTGACTTTGTAAAGTGCCTTGAGATGACATGTTTCATGATTTGGCGCTATATAAATAAAATTGAATTGAATTGAATTGAAAGGAGAGATGCATGCGGACCGTGATCAGATTTCATCTTTTTGAACACCTACTCCGCAGCCCTGACTCGTCTCCCCAGGCGCATCTCCAGCCAGTCACACCTCGGCACATAAACAACCCACAAGGCCTCACAGTCGGATAACAATGACTCACATGTCCTAAACTTCCCATTATTTATCTCAATGGACCTTTAAGTGCGATTGCTCTGACTACAACATTTGCTTCCAACCGTTTTTCTGAACTGGAGCCGCATCCTGTCGCTGGATTTTATCCCTCATAAAGGTTAGGAGAACGAAATCCTGTATGTATACACATGTCAGATCGTCTCCGTCACTACTATTGTCGTAGATCTTCGGCTGCGAGCAGCAGACACGTCACGCCACGACTTGTTTCAATAGTTGCGCGCCGCGATTGTGAGCAATCATTTACAGAGCGATGATTTTACACCTCTGCGATTCCAACAAGGTCATGTTTACGAGATGAGTGTTTATCCTGCCAGGCGGAGAGGGAACAGACAAGCGGGTAACACGTGCGTCTCCGCGACGGAAAGAGACAAAGAAACGTCTCGCATTCGTAAAAGAAACGGGCCTGAGAGGACGACGCAAACAAATTAGGTTAATCCTCCCGAGGACGCAGATTTTCCCTGTGATGCTCAGAGCTAACCCCCACATCCAGGGAAAACGGACCAAATAAGGGAAATGGAAACCGGCAGGTTGACCAGGTTCCCATCAAGAGGCCAGCAGCAGTCATTAACCGGAGATAATAAGCACAAGGTCAGGAGATTTCTGAATTATCTCCCCCGTCTCCCCACTGTTCTGTCGGCCCCCTAAGAAGTTGTGTTCAAGAGTGGCCTCACATTAATCAGCGCTTTAATTGCCACTTGCCTCCGAGTGTGTGGGGAATAAGGCCAATTTCCCCGAGTCTCTCCTTCAGGAGGATGCAGACAGGTTCTTAGAAACAGAGATGTGGAGGAGCAGCAGGTCCGTTTTTTTTTTATGGCTTCCCATTGAAACCGTTAGAGAAAAGCAAACGTTTCGTTTGTAAATCAGATTAGATAGCAATGAAGAGTTGGTAAATATTATTGTGGTCACACCTGTGTTTACCTCTGCTTGATGGCTGACTATTTAGACATATTTGGTTTCTAGGTTAAGTTAAAGTAGCAGAAACTGACCAAAAATGTCTTTCTGTGGTTTCTCTTGTCTGGGGGGGTGGGGTTGAGTTTCTGCCTCGACTGGAGGACTTCAAGTACGCTGATGTCTTGGTAGGATGGCATCATGGGTTTAATACCGGGGCTTTGTCTGAAGAAAGGAGGGTGCTAGTCTGGTTTGCCTTGACCAAGATGGAGCTAAGCCGCCCTTCATTTCCGCTTGGTGTTAAAAAGACAAACGTAGCTTTGTCATTTTACTCAAATACCTGTAGATAAAATCCAGTTCAAATAGTTGCCCTCAGAATTCACCAAAGACCAAAGAACTTGAAAACTTTTTAACCTAAACACAAAGGCTTTGTCTGGTCAGAGACCACATTCCTGCTATGGTGGAACACGGTGGTGGCAGCATCATGCTGAGGGGATGCTTTTCGTCTACAGAAGACAGGACGGAGTGATGAAAAATCTGTTAGGACAACTTAGGAATCAGTAGATGGAAATGACGCCCCATTTTAGGGGTACGAAATTAACTGCGCTATTATATGACTATACGGCTTTCCGTATTTCCTGTACCCTGCTCAGCGCGCAACACTAATTTGTCTCGTTATCAGCAGACATCCTCGCTTTGCTTCGGTGCAGAGTGCTTTAGACCGCTTTCTGTACGCTCCTTCTTGCGTGGCGCTTGGAGCAACGTAAGGAAAAAGACCCAGCAGTGCCCCCTTGTGGCTCGGAATGTAAATGGGTAGAAAACGTTTAGCCTGAATGTCAACACTGGAGAAAGAAATCTTTTTTGTGCTTCACTTTCTCTTGAGACACCAGCTGTACGTATGTTGTGTGGCTTAATTTCTATCCACACGCCAGTCTTCCTGGCGTCTCTTCATACTTATGTGAATTAAAACTGTGTTTCAGTCTCTTTTCTTCAGATTATTACATTATGCGGCAAGTGCAAACTGTGCATCCCTTTAATAACCCCATGCCAATGTGATTAATGGACATTGCTTAATAAATTTCCTGTAATTAAGTGTCCACCTGCAGCTTGCCTGGAATCAATTACCTTTTTGTTTATGCAATTTCCTTGAGGTATTTAGTTATGTGCCTCCATTATGGAGTTGTAAGATAATATCTGCTTATTCGGCTAATTCCCATGTTGCCCTATGTGACACGGCGGGCCTGGAGCAAAGAGCGGAGCAGATGGATGACAGTGGAAACGACGCTCGTGCACCCGTGGCCTCGGTGAGCGATGTTTGCCGTTTGGTGCAGATTAATAACAAGAAAGAATAACAAGGCGTGCTGTTTTTACAGTGTACCAGCGTCTCCGACTGAAAGGCACCGGGGCATTAGAGACGATCATAGAGACGATATACATTAACACAGACACACCCGATGAAATGGGTCACAGATAAATTATCACCTGAGGGTTAAATAGTACATATACATATTGAGTGTGAAGCCGTTTCCTAATGAGAAGAAGCTGCAGGAATAGAGCAGAGCGTTTGCTCGTAATCCTCGTCCTGAAGGTGTTTTTTAAAGGGCCAGTCCACTGATTTGACACACGGGACAAAAGAGGCCGATCCAGCGGTTCCTGAGCCCAAAGCTGCAGCTGTGGCAGCTTTGAAGTGCATCTGAATGAGGCATGAATCCACGAAACCATGGCGTTACCTTACATCTACCAGATTTAGAGAGCTCTCAGTGCTCTGAAACAAGAGACGCGTTTACAGCAACCAGGCTTTAAATAGAGAACCTGGAAAAAAAAAAAAACGGAGAACGGACGGAGGAACAGAGGGTTGATGGATGAACGGACGGTGCGTCGGATGGATGCCAAAGCTGTAGCTGTAGCAGATAAAAATACAGACGGAGGGAGGATTGGACAAATGTATGGAAATAACGGATGCATGGATGAACAGAGGGAGCGGTGGACGAATGGATTAACAGCTGGATGGACATTCCAAAAAAGTAAAAAAACAAAGCAACTGGACTTGTTTTCCGTAGTTGAAGACGTTTCGCTTCCTCTCCAGGAAGCTTTCTCAATTCAAAAAGTCTGGAGTAATGTGGAGTAACAAGCTTTATACTACAAGGCCTTTGTTGGGCAGTAGTATAAAGCTTGTTACTCCACATTACTCCAGACTTTTTGAATTATTAAAAGCTTCCTGGAGAGGAAGCGAAACGTCTTCAACTACGGAAAACAAGTCCAGTTGCTTTGTTTTTTACTTTTTTTTGAATGACCATGACTTGGATGACTGAGAATCTTCACCAGCTGGATGGACCGACAGAAGGCTGGACTTATATATTATTGAATCATTGACCTCTGACCTTAACCGAGGCCTGCAACACTTTGGATGTTCTGATCTCTGCTGGGAAGGTTCTCCACTCCGCAGACTCCCTATCCAGACTGATAGATATTTCTCTTCTGCTCTTGAGGTTCTTTAGATCAGGCCATGGTGTGTTACTTTCCAGATAATTAGCCTACTTCCTGTTGCCAGACAGGTCCTAGGTAAGTGATTTCTCTTGATTCTACGGGCCTGGCAGCAATCAGAACCTGTAAAACCGAGAGTTAAATCAGAGTTAATGCATGGCTTAAACGCCAACATTTAAAACTAGCCGCGACTTAAAGCTTTTTAGGGGATTTTTACCGCCACATTGACTGCAGCAGTGCATTAACCGGGTCAGCGAACCTCAACCTTTCTCCACCTCGCTGACAAGAAGGAACCCGACCCGACGGGAGCTTCACGCCGCCGTTCGCTCATGAAATCAGACGACTCATTAGGCGCAACAGCGGCGACCTTTTCACGAGGCCGCTGACATGTGCGTGAGGTCGGCGGCGGTTAAATGGCACGCCCCTAAGTGACAGCCAATCACGCCGACGCCGTTTGACACCAAACTTCAGCGGATCGGTCTTTAAACCACCTGTACAGACCGCAGTCAGACGCGACGTGACGCTTCAGGGCTCAGAAAGTAAGCGACGGTGTGGGTTTTTCATTCATGCATTTATTTTCTCCCTGCTCCAGCTCAGCCTCACCGGCTTCATGCCCCCGACGAGAAGTGACTAACGCCACTCGAGGCGAGCCTGTGCGGGAAATCAGTTTAGAAATTACTGTTTTTGGCGGTAAGAGCGGCGCGCATGAATGAGAAACAGGCGTGAGTGTGTGTTTCAGAGGCCAATCACTTGAGTTGGGGGGGGCCTCTTCAGGAGCACAAGTGAGAAGTGGGCAAATAATTGAACTTCCTGTTTAAATGTGTGTGGGGCAGGAAGGTGCGCCGCGCCGTCACAACAGCCAACATTTGGTAAATATGAGAAGGAGGCACTTAAGTCGGGGAACGGAGATGCTTGTGACGCGCCGGCTCCGCGTTTCCAGGAGACGCCGGCAAACACATTCAGATTCAGACAAAAGAAGACCTGCTTTAGACGAGCAGGACCTGCGGCAGAGGGAGAAGTGACTAAACAAGGCAGAGAGATAAAGGATGTCTGTGTAGGTGCCCTTTGGTACAGTAGATCATCTTAAAAAAAGGCATTTTATTGCAATAGATTCATATTTTAAAATGATTAATTACGCACACATTTCAAGGACTTATTTCTCTTAAATTTCATGATCATACCTTACAGCTAATGATAACCCAAAAGTAACTTAATATGGACCTAAAATACAATGCCACACCAATAAAGAGATTTTTAACACAGAAATTTTGCCGTTCTTCCTTCCACTAGACTTTCCAACAACACTATTGGTCTGATGATCTTTTAAGAAACTGAACATTAGGTTTTCATTATCTGTAAGCCAGAATCATTAAAGTTACCAAACATGTTTTCCATCAGTTGTTCTCCCAGGGTATGTGTGGGTTCTCTCCGGGGACTCCGGCTGTTAGGTTTATGGGACTCTCTACATTGTCCTTAGGTATGACCCTGTGTCTCTATGACGGACTGGGGACCTGTCCATGGTGGAACGCCATCCATAATTATGTTTTCAACATCTCACAGTGAGGCTGAAGGAATCCAGACAGCCTTCAGGTCTGACGGGCGGCGCTGGATGGGCCCAGAATGCATTGCTGCAGACCCCAGTGAGTCACAGGTTAGCGTTGCAAAAGGCTAGTTTGGTTGGTTCTGGATCCGCGCCGCTCGGGTCTCTGAAGACGCAACTTTAACGGCACGTTACAGTTCTGGTCGGACTGTGGAAATAATGTGAACCTGGTGGTTCTAGACGGTTTCCTGAAGTCACAAACTGTATAATGTTCTGGAGAGTAAAAGCCGGTTGTAAGAGTCAGATCTGGACCGGTCAGGTTTCCAGAACGTAAAAAGTCGAGCTAAAAGTAAGTGAAATTTTCATGAAATCATTGTAATTTTCCTTGATTAGAGCAGGTAAATAAGATGATTTGCCAATGGAATAAGACTTTTGCACTTAAAATTGGAACCACTCATCTCCATCATCTTACTTCAAGTGCAGGATAACTAATTATGTTATTCTAGAGATGAATTGTTCCTATTTTAAGTGCAAAAATCTTATTCCATTGGCAAATAGTCTTATTTACCTGCTCAAATCAAGGTAAAACACACTAATTTCAAGACATTTTTACTTATTTTTAGTTACCTTTTTGCAGTGCGAAGCCTCCAAATCTCCCTAACATTCATCCTTTACAGCTTTAATTAGCAAAATAAAGCAACGCTGATCCTCTAACTGGGACCACCAGAACCACTCCTGGATCCAGCCTGACACTCACTTGGATGGAGCCTCTTACCCAGAACCTCCCCTGGGCCCAAAGATTCAGTCACTAACTCAACTTCAGCGCTGCGGCTCGTCACTGAGACACGCTGCTCTGGTTTCTAGTTCTAAAGATTATTTCTATCAAAGCACCTCAGTGGGAAACTGGATTTAAGAGCAATTTTCTTCTCTCTTAACTAAAACATAGAAATGAGACCTTTGGTGATTGCAGAGGGGGGTGTCTGACTTTTAGCTCTACCTGTTGATGACTTATGGAATTTATATGGAAATAAAAACAGATTCACAAAGCAACCAGAATCTATTTCTGGTCAGAATCAGTCAGGAGTTCAATTAAATGTTGTTCTGGACTTGTATCCCCAGAGCTTCCCGTCCATCTTAGGTGGCAGTAAAACATTAAAGGAGCAATAAATAAGATATTTATAATATAAATAATTTGTCTCCCGGGATGGAAGTAACATTCCCTATAAACAATCAATCGTCTCCATCAACAATGTCTCAATCACGTTTTTCTCCTTTCAAACCTAGAGGTACGGTCCAGAACTACTTCGTTCAGAGTGTAGCCCGTGTTTTACTTCCTGGTTTCTCAGCCAATCATGCGAGAGTTCCCAGGATTCTCAAAACAGAGTGCAGGCATTTGGTGTTTTATTTTGGCAAAATAGCAGCAGCCTGTAAGCATGGAAGATAGTATAAGACGAACTAGAAGATAATACAACATCGTATGCCGGTCTTTTGGAAGTAAAAATTCACAACAGCAACACACCGTTAAAAAACGGCACGTCAGATTGTCGTGAGTGGCAAGCCGTTGTACCGATTTGAGCCACAAGGTGTCAGTATTACTTATAGCTCCTTTAACCTCTTAAAACTCTAGACTTTTGGTCCAAACACCTGGAAAAAAGCCTAAAAAAACAGGTCCTCTTGAAACATATGTTCAAACTCTCTTGCTTTACCCAAAACATCATGACTCCACTACTGTGCTTGACAGATTCTTTTCTGTTTTTTATTTTTTTATTTACGCAGATGCAACTTTCCTAAACTAAATCATGCAAGAATATTCTCTTTGCATGGAAGATTTCTACTCCCAAAGAGAGCCCACATCACCACTCCTTCACTACCATGTCTGACAGTCAGTGTGAGGTGTTTGGTTTCAACATGGCTGAGGGCATCATCTCATTTGTCCAAACGCCATTATATTCCTTTAAAGCTGCACCAAGTTCCCTTTTCTTTCCAGCAACGAACCCTAAAATGCTAACTGGGACTTCTGGAGTCTCATAACGAAGACTGTCACCTCTCATCTTCATCACCAGCTCAAATAGTCCAGACACAACCTTCTAACTCTTGCTTTCCTCCTGCCATCGCTGATGTTTTCCCTTCCTGGTGTTAACACATAATTTCCATTCGTCTTTTTGACATACAGTAAAGAAACTAACTGCTATGGTTACATCTTGACATCCCCTCTAACCCCCCAAAAAATTCTCCATATAGGACAAAACAAGCCGGCTTTAATGGCGCACGTTTTTAGAGATTCTGCACACAAAAGGTGCCAGCAGCCGAGCCGAGACTTGTTCAATTAAAGAAAAACGACTGTTTATCATTTATTTATCCATCAGCAAACAATTGGACTCTATGATTGCAATTTGCTTGATTAATGAGTTGATTAAGACTGTTAAATGTTTACAAAGAGGTCGAAACGCGCTCTGCAAACATTTCCAGAAAAACAGAACGCGGCGTCCCATCACAGCCGCCTGTAAACTTTAATTAAGACTCCCCCCCCCCCCCCCCTCCCGTCGTTCCCTCCTGGGATTCATAATTCCCACCTAAATCTGCATTTTTAATTATTTAACTCCAGATAACAGGGCGCCAGTTCCATCAGCAATTATTTACTCCTGAAAAGTCACAAAGAGACCTGCTAAAAATGAAAGTGCGCCCCGTGAAAGGTGCAGCAGCTGAGGTAGGCCCTGTAAAACGAAGGCAATTTGCACAATAAATGAAAAAAAAAAAAAAAAGCAGAAAGGACGCGCACGCAGCTTCAAATTAACAACAGCCTCGGCTCAGACATCAGTGGCGGGTGATTGTGAAGGCGTTTTCAACCAGAGCGCATCAAGCTGGGAGGAGGAACACCGGCGTTTATTATCATAACAAACAAGCTACCATCAGAGGAATAATTAATGGCATTGTGCCCAATATAAAACAGCCCATCATGCCTTAGAAGGCCAGGGGTGGCTGGCAGAGTTTTAATCATGGTCGTAAAAATTGCTCTTCCCGCGTGGAGATGACAGATCAGCCGGGGAACAGCGTGACGAGGAGCTCCGGGTTCGTTTCATGTTTCATTCTGCATGAGAAACAATCAAACGTAGAGAGACAGAGAGAGAGAGAGAGAGAGAGAGAGAGAAAGAGAGAGAGAGAGAGACAGACAGACAGAAAGACGTATAAATGAGACACCGTGGGACCCAAAGGATGGAAATGTTCCTTTCAGGCAGTTTTCTGGGTTCTAATAACCCAGATGTGAGGGAACGGGTTGAAACCGAATTGATTTGGAATGGGCTTGTTGAGGTTTACCTTAGGAAAGAGCAGAACCTGCCTTCTAAATAACTAAGTTGACTTGTTTTAACCAGCTTACCTTTCCGTGTTTAACCAGCATCGTTGGGTCACGCTGCATCATCTTTAGGCATCGGGGGCAGGGCCGGATTATCCATAAGGGCCAGTGGGCCAGTGCCCAGGGGCACCAACCATGGGGGGGGGGGGGGCACCACATGACACATGCTTTAAAAATATATTTTTCATAAATTGTTATATTATTTACTTGAAATTGTTGAAAGACCATGCTTTATTCGTTTTGTGAACACTGATGTCACAATAATAATAAATGATACATAAATCAAGATTTTTTTGATTTCAACATTTTAAAATGAGTTATTTCAATATTGCTCACTGTATTACTTTATATTACTTTAGTAAATAGTAAATTACATTACAGAAATCCCCATGATTATGTCTGATGTTTTTGACCGGAGGACAGCACGGGTAAGAGGGGGCTTTGAGGTATAGTGCCCAGGGGCACCACGTTGTATTAATACAGGCCTGATTGGGGGGGGGGGGGGGGATAAATAACAGGTAAAAACCGAAACAAGTTGGGCGCAGACCAATCCAGGCCCCGATTACTCTGACACCCCCAATTAAAGTTCAACTCAACCAGCAGATTTCAGAAGTCACCAATAAGACCAACTGCTCGAGAAAGGTGGTGGCGGTATCATGCTGTGGGATGACTAGCAGTAGCATAGGGGCTGGTCTGAGTTGATGGGGGGATGGAGAGAGCTAAATCCTGGAGGAAAAGAAGGCCTGAGACTGGGGGTGGAGTCTTACCAAATGTTTTGGAGCGTTGACCAAAGTCCATCCATCTATCTGCCAAGTTTAAAGCAACAGGGGGATAGCTAGATCTTCTAGTTAATTTTTGCCTACTCAGCAATAAACTAAACATGCATAATTTTAAAGAAACAAGGGAGAAAAGGAAAAACTATCACGGGTCAAAGAAAACGAGTTTTCCTCAATTATTAAGAAACCAAACCCTAATGTCTGAACTGGATGCTCAGAGCTCTGAACCCATTGGTGGAAATAGTCGCCATTTTGACAGAACCTTACAACCTTCCACACATCACCAGCAGACGTATCGTCGGCTAAAGAACGATTTGGCTTCTATGTTGTCGCCATACAAAGAGACCATGTTATTTTTTAAGTAGGGCTGGACGATGTAGAAAAAAAAAGCATATGGATAAAATAGAAATCATATTGGATCGATATCAATAATTATCTACAAATTCAAAACATATATTTTTAGTGCAGCCCTGGCCATTTTATGCTGTTGCTTAGCGACCTACTTTTAGATACAGTAATCACAAACACTGAATTCAAGCTCAAACCTTTATTCAATGAACTTTTTACCAAAACTATACGTTTTCAAAAAAGAAAAAAAAGAACGTGTGCTCTTTGAACTTTTGTAAGGGGGCGGAGCTTAGTGACGGAGCGATTCTGGGTCTGTGTTGTGATTGGTTGGGAGGACGTAATGACTATAATATTAACCTACATGGCTAGAATGCACAAGGAAGGAAAACTTTTGTTCGATTGAACTTTTTACTTATCCTTTTTTCTGTTATAAACATACGTCTATCGATCGATATATATCGTTATTGAATTCTCGTCCAGCCCTACTTTGAAGGCATCGAGTGTCAACATGTCACCAGTTGGGTCGATGTCAGTTCTCACGAGCCATGCAGGTTAGGGAGATTTATATTAAATTCATTAGATTTAATAATACTTTAATATAGCAAATGATTCATTGAATAAAAACTACAAATCAATTATTTATTAAATATAGGTTTTTGAACAAATTGTGAAATTAAAACAAGATTAAACATTAAAAATAAAAATAAAACAGAGATGGATTAAATGCATGGTCTATTTCACAAAAATATGAAATAAAAAATTACCAAAAGTATAAGTGCATGTCAAAATCAAGAACTAACAATTCAGTCAACAAATGAAAACATGTAAATAAATGGATGACTAAAGAATCTAGGTCAATAAACGTGTTTAGTAAATATTTAGTAAATATTTCAACATTCCTAAATTGTTGAAAATTTTCTCAAAATGTAACAAATAAATCCAACTATTTCATAAAATGTCATCAATTATTCAGATTTCATTGGTTTAAACAACATCAAAACAATTGTTAGGATAATAAATTACTTTTTTCAGTAAAATAATTATTGTTTAACAAACAAATTACCTATTTTTTCTATAAATAAATGTTTAATTTAATCAATGAAAACAAAAAGACAAATAAATAAATGTAAAAAAAAAAAGTCTAAGAAAAAATGCTAAAGCTAAAACTAATCAATTAATCATCCTCCCAAACATATATCAACTTTTTTATGGTCCAGCTTTACTTTAGTCCAATCACGACGCCCGACAGGTGAACGCACCTGCAGCGCGTCGCTGCTTTAGGCTCACCTGGCGTGTCGCTAAGCTAACGTTGGGAGGAGGAGGGCTGCAGAGCGAGGGGTTCAGAGGGGCTGGTGTGACAGCAGCGGCGGCGGCTGAGGGGAGAAAAACAGTTCAGGGGCCTTTTCTTTCTCCAAGAGTGGTAATCAGGCAGAGGGGGGATGAAAAAGGCTGATTTTCAGGGAATTAGCATGATAAGCGAGAACACAAAATCAATCCTCGTCCTCAGCCCAGGCCTCCTCTGATTACTTTGAACTGTCAAAAAATGGCAGAATCAAATCGAAAGTGCTCGAGGTTAGGGGAGTGATTTGTTCAAGAAGAGATCGCTGGAGCAATTGACACAGCTCTTGAGACAATAATTGGGTTATCAAAGAGAAAACAGTTCAAGTACCACGGGGGTGAAAGCTTATTTGCATTGGATTTTTATACAGAGAGACACACCTCAGCTTTACAGCCTGTGTGTGTACTTGAGGAGGGGGTGGAGGGGTGGGGGGGGGAGCTGACATGAGGATTGCATCATTATCATCCAGAGGTTTGCTGCCATGCGTGCTCGGCGTGATTAGCGCGCGTTTGGTGTGCACGGCTGTGTTTGTCCGTTTCTTTAACTGCGAGGGAAGAGGAAGTTCAGAGGGAGAAGAAGGCGCCTGAAGTTTCACAGCAAAAAAAAAATAAAAGTTTGCTCTTTAAATATTCATGATCTTTTTTTTTATAAGGTGACACCATTTCATCCCTCAGTTCCTGTCCGCCAGCCTCATGCGGCCCGGAGGCTTCTCGCTGGTGTCCGCTGGGCAGAAAGTACCAAATCATCCCCTCATTTCGCCAGATTTTCTTCCCAAGCACAGGTTTTAGTCTCATCTTTCAGAAAACCGATCAATTCTCCAGGATTGCTGAAGGATTGCTCCGCCTCTTCAGCAAGATTAGTAATTTTCTAACGATAATCCCAAAGCATCACACGCCGACCATAGTGCTTTTTCATAAGCTTGTCTTATCTTAAAAGGTGCATAGCCACGTAGCTCGCTCTGGTTGAATACAAAGTTTTTATGAAAGATTATCACATCCTGCTGGAGTATTAGTAGTTATTTCGGTGTTTTATGCTTTGTTTTTGTTCAGTTTGTTAGTAAATAAAGCTTTTCATGTTTATTTACCATTTTAACGGAATTACGTACTGCGCATGAACAACAGGGGATAAAACAAGGAAGAAGCTAACGGCTATTAGCATCTCCAGGCGATACTATGAACGATGGTTCAAGATCCAGTGAAAAAAATTGCCTCCTATGATTCCAGGAGGGAAAAGCCTGGAATGTCTCTGGGAATACAGTCTGAACGTTGGTGTTCACTGAAGCATACACTAAACCTGCCGAGGCTCAGATGTAAATGTTCTGGTATGAGGCTCTTAAAGTTGCTGTAGATCAGTATATTTAATTAATAACAGTTGGTCTTCAATCACTGTAAGCTGCCGCTTTCCTGTGAGGCATTGCAGAGGGTCAGGCTCAGTCCGACATTATTTAAATTTGATTTATTAATTAAGCAAACTGGCATTATGGCAGTTCTGCGATACTGCCACTAGATGGCTCCACTTCTGTTATATGTGGTAATTGCGCCCAGAAGCTCAAAAAGGACCATCAAAACACTATCAAGATGGAGGCTTGGCGTATATAACCTTATTTTATCATGATCAAAACGGTATTTGGTCTTTTTTATATAAGCATGTTACGTGGCTATGTACCTTTAAATTTCTGTTGTCAGATTTATGATCATTTTGGACTAATTGAAACTGAAACAAAGGTATCTAGCAGAAGATATAACGAGGAAGAAAAAGTATTTACAGAATACACCAACAAAGACTAATGAAGGGAGAGACGCTTCTCCTTGGAGGATGCTTAATTCTTCCTGCATTTCTTTTAATCCTCCCACTGTACAGCCAGATTTTGCTACACACTCTTTTTGGACTTTGCCTGGTCTTCCAGGCAGGCTAAAAAAAGGAAAAGCTGAAGCATGACACTCCCACCACCGTGCTCGATAACAGGAATGACGTTTTGTGCTTCGTTTTGAACTCTTCCTTGTTTTTCGTCTGATCCAAAGACAGAGTTGATCCTGAAATGTCTCCAGCTGGACATGCTGGCAGGAGACCTACTCAGATTCACAGTTTTTGGACTTTTTCCAACAATACCAACTAACGGCTCTGGTGAGAAACATCCGAAACACCTGCAGACGACAGAGAGACGGCAAGCTTTTTAACGTCAGCCTAATTCAAATTAAATAAGATGCTGTTGTAGCCTCGGATATTTGTGTAAATGTAAATTATATGAAGTTATATGAGGCAAGTTCTAAGTAACTCCAGAACCCCTCAGAGCAAACAGACCCATAAGAGACCAAAAACACTTGCTAAAATCATTCTAAACAAACTTTTGTACACCACAGAGCCCCCTACAGCTATTCACACCCTAAACAGTTCCTACAAAATAAACCTGGCTGCAGTTTTATTCATCTATGCCTCACTTTCACTTGACCTCGCTGTCCAGGCGTTTAATACTTTCGTCACTTCCTGTTTCTGCGTTGCTATGCAGCAACCGCTGCCAACCAGCCGGTCTTTAAGATGGGAAAGACCAGAAAACATGCCAGTGCAGTCGACCGGAGGTGTGTTGATCCCGATAGGTCGGAAAATACCCACTAGAAAGTCAGCCCAGCGGACAAAGTCCCCATAACCGCATTCAGACACATCGCAAACGTAAAGCGCGTCTGATCAGCTCTGCCAGGGCTGGACCGTTTAAGATGTGGAAAAGCACCTGAACCCCGCTTTTAAATACGGTGGAGGTTCTGTGAGGCTGTGGGCCTTCATAAAATGGTTCCTCAGACATGAAATGCCCTGTTGGCTAAGCTGAGGAGAATTTAAGAGAGGAACCAGAACTCTGGACCGGCTAGAGCAGAGGTGTCAAACTAATTTCTATATGGGGCCACTTTGGCATCACAAAGTCATTAAAAGGCCCGCTTGCATGTGTAGAGACGATACTTTTCATTTCATAATTTCATTCCAGTTCATACAGTAGTATAAAAAATGCACAGTAACATAAAAGTAGCACTCTTAGGCCCAGTTTATACAGTTTATCTGCAAAAAAAGTTGATATTGGGGTGAGTTACACTTACAGGAGGCACAGTTTTAGCCACTTTATACACTATAAAAGGATATCTGCCTTTTTTTGGTTCTCGCAGGCCGGATAATTTACCTTGAAGGGCCAGATTTGGCCCACGGGCCTTGAGTTTGACACCTGTGGGCTAGAGGATCACTGCGGGCTTTCCTTTTAACTAACCCCAAACATCCAGACACAATCCCTGCATATGAGTTTAGTTTTATATCACGGTGGGAACATGACGCTGCTTTAAATGTCTAGATTCTTACAAAACTATATAAAAAAAACTATAAATCCAATGAGCCATGATGAGGCAGAACCTCCACATCTGTGGGTTTCACCCTCTAACAGGACGATCACGAGCCCAACAGCATCTGTGTCAGTCTGCAGCGCAGCAAGCTCACCGGACTGCAACCTGAGCCGTCACGCTCAGCCACCTTCCAGGATCCCTTGTCCCACTTTTATTTCTTTAAAATAAAAACATCAAGGTTCCTCCTCGGGTCGCGGAAACGCCGAGCAAACCTCGTCCCCCGCGGCTCCGGCCTTTTGAAACGACCTGCAGGAACTCCAGCCGGCCCGCTTTGATCGCGGGATGGGACGCCGGCAGCCGGCGGCGGACGCTGTTTACACAGCTTGGCGGGACTCGGGGATGGATGAAGGTGGTGCGCGGGGAGACAGACGGGTCACATATGAAGGGAAATAATCCTGAGCCCTTGTTTAAACAGCGCGAGGAGCCAGGTGGGAAGACCATATCAGGGTTTTCCGGCTGAACGTAGCCGGCGACGCTTCTCAAAGCTCTGAGTCAATACGTGGCACGAATGATTGGAAGGAAAAAAGGGGAAATTTGTTGAGTTTCGATTTGAAAATGCTGAGAAGAAAAAAAAGAAAAAAGAGGAAAAAAAACAACAACTGTTAAGCAGTCTGATTAGCGATAGAGACACAGGTGTGCTTGAGACCGCCGTTGTCTGGCGGCAGCAGCAGCAGCTACCTTCCAGTGAAAAATCCTGCAACCACCACGACTGAGAGGGAACGGCTCTCTGATCGCCAAGTCCTTAAAGATCAGACGCCGATTAAGGAGGATTCAAGAGAAGCCGGGAAGCTCCAGGACTGTTTCCTGCAGTGGATGCTGTAGCAGAGCTGTGCCGCCACCGGTGCAGAGCTTGCTCCGGTACAGATATAGATGACTTTTGGACAAGTAGGGTGGCAAACTGGAGTTCTGCAGGAAGTACAAGGATGTACGTCAGAACAAAGAGGTGGTGATGAATAAAGAATGGAGATGTAATGCCATAAAGCGCCACATAATCACTGCAAAAAAATGAACTAGAAGGGAAATTTTCTTGAAATGTTTGTATTTTTTCTTGATAAGAGCAGGTAAATAAGACTATTTGCCAATGGAAAAGATTTTTGCACTTAAAATAGGAACAATTAATCTCCATCATCTTATTTCAAGTGCAGGATGTCTAATTATCTTATTTTAGGAGTAAAAATAGTCACTCCATTAGCAAATAGTATTATTTAGCTGCTCAAATCAAGGAAAAATACAATCATTTCAAGAACTTTTTAGTTACTTTTAGTTCCCTTTTTGCAGTGTTGGCACAGAGTGAGCTGCAGAAATCTGAAAAACAAGTTCAGAGGACACAGACAACCTGCGACACGCCTTGTAGAAAGGCCCGGATTTGAACCATAGTTAACATTCAATTAAAATGTTAGAAAGGGTGCTGTTAAAGTTTAGTGGAAGGAAAACATCTGCAGCCTTAAAAACTTGCAGAAGAGTTTGGGAGAGTTTCACGAGGCGTGGGCAGCGGCTGGAGACATTTCCACTCGGCCCTCCCGTAACACAGACACAGCTCATGGCACGCATTTGTGAAAAAGTTGTTTAGCAATGGTCCACGACTTTTTCTTCCACTAAACGCTTTCATTAATATGCTTATAGTGCCTCAATCCGTCGCTATAACTGCGTAGGCCTACAGTTCTGCATTAAAAATCACCTATCATCTAATTTTCTAAGCCTAAACACAGAAACGTTTGTCTTTAACGATCATTTTCAACCCGTTTCAGGCTTTATAGGGTGACTCCTGTGATTTTAAAGCTCCCTTTTTACCTTTGCTGAGTCAGATTATGTCAGTAACGGCCGTCAGAGATGGAGAGAAGGCAGAATCAGGACGCCAGCGGGCCTTCTGGTCCGGAGACAGACCCGGTCCTCTTTGTCTCCCCTCTAAGCTCAGACTTAATGAAAGTGGAGCAAAAACACAAACAAGTAATGATGCTGGTAAAAGTAAAAGTCGACGCTGCCAATTTACGGCTGTTTTCTCCTACTTCAGCAGACAAAAGTGCTAACAGCGGATGAATTAAAGGTTAGCAACATTATATGATGAATGTCAGGCAAATACAAATTAGCGCAGGATGGAGAATAATGAAGCGAGCGGCCAGTCAATAATTAGAGGTGGCGCTGGTCGCTGTCACCGGCTTTCTGCCGCCGCGGCGCTTTGTTGGCTCCTCTTCCTCGCCGGGCTTTAATTGCTCAGGTTAAGATGGCCGCCCACGTTCCCCGGCGCCGAGAAGAACTCATTTAAACCCGAGACGCCGCTCACGAGAGACCGGGACGCCCCTCGCCACGAAAGTTTCTTCATCTCTTCCCGTTTCTCTCCTCGTTTGCATGATTTCAAGCATGAGGGAGCGCGCTTTGATCTTTCGGAGGAAAGAAAGAAAAAAAAAAAGAAAAAATACGCGAGGAACCAAAGGAAGGGAGAAGAAAGCAGGGAGGTGGCTGAACGTCGCTGCACATGGGCCGGGAGACGTAAATCACACAAATAAGACATCAAAGATAGATTCAATTAAAATGCAGCTGGAAATTATTCAGATTGCTTTGGGATGGCAGGGAGGGGGGGGGGGGGGGGGGGGGACAAACATTCCCTCAAAGTGTCCAACAGGATGACATCAAGCCCCGCCTGATCAGAGACGTGTGCCCTCGGTCAGACGCTTCTGGTCCGGTTCTGCTTTCGGGGGGCCTTGGCAGCGCCGCCGCTTCCCGTCCCGGTTTTCCTGACCGGAGGGGGAATCCCTTCCACTTTCCGCCTTGTTCTGCTGGCATTCGGCTCGGCAGTATGTCGCCTCTCGACGTGAACCCCGGCGCCCCCGCGGGCTCGGCAGGGAAGGAAGCCAGCCAGAGCGTCGCACCTGCGTCACCTTCGCTCAGCGGCGCCTCCCCCCACCTGAACGGGACCGGTCGCTTCCTGCGTCACGGAAACAGGAGAGGGAGTCCAGATGAAGAGGAGGAACGTTCCCGCCAGAAACACACGACGGTTCTGCACAGAAACAGAATCTCAGCTCTGGGTTGTGCGGCAGTCTGTTAGAGCGAATGAGCAGAAGCAGAGCAATTATTTAAAAATATACGCGGAAAACGTGGGAAAAAAAGTCAAAATGTGGGTCGTAAAGGTGAGCTGCTGTGGTGGGCAGCAACTGATAAAAACCTAAAGAACAAAACCACAAAATAATGACATAAAAAATACAAATTATACAAAAAAATTAAAAGAATTCAACATTTAAAATATAGGAAGTAAAATACGAAAGAGATGATGCAATCAACTGGTTCCCTTATATAAGAATTTTTTTTTACCAATCTGTATAATCTGATTGAATTTGACTTTGTAAAGTGCCTTTAGATGACAAGATTCATGATTTGGCGCTATATAAATAAAATTGAATTGAATTGAATAGAAACAAGTTTTACAATAACAAAAAAAATGATGTCTAAAACTGTTAAGGTTAAACAGGAAAAGTTATTTAATCTCAAAGATGATTTAAATATACCAAATACGGCGTGAAAATGCTGATAACATGTAGAAAATTACTAAAATGCAACTAAACCTTTAATGTCTAAATCAATATTTAACTGATAATCAAGCGCTACACTGAAGGAAAAACAAAAAAACCTGAATAAAACACAATGTGTAGATATTAATGCTAAAAAATTAACAATAATTATAGAATCTAAAAGAAAATATAAAACCTAAATACAATAAAAACAAAATATGGAGACATGAAAAGAACACAATCCAAAGGAAACTAAACAGAAGTGCTTTCTTATGGAGAATTACAAAATGTAAAAGAAGTGTTGACACATGTACAGATTACAAAGAAAACGGGGTAAAGAACGACTAAACTCTCCAAACTCGCTGCAGCAGGAGCAGGACTGACGTTATTCAGCGTTTATGGATCTAAAACCGCGGCGGTTGCTGGGTTGAAACCCCTGACTCAGGTCCTCTGAGCGTCTTCCTCAGCTCAGATAGCGATCCACTGAGCAAAGTCTGCCGTTTGGCCAAAACAAAGCAGACAATCAATCAAATTAAAAGGCTTGAACGCAAACTAAACGGCCTGTTATTGAGAACTTTTTTTGCCTCAAACAACAACAACGCGCTGATTAATGCGGCGGTGGCGGCAGAAGAAGAAGAAGAAGAAGAAGAGGAGGGAGCAGCGGCTTTGAGTTTGGGGAGACGTTGAGGGACAGAAAGTTTCCCTTTTGTCTGAAAGCTCTGAAATGTGCCACAGAAAGCTCAGATCCAAAGCGGGAGCCCATCTCTTCTAATTAACACTTTGAAAGATAAAAGCAGTTTATTAAATCAATCAGGGTGATGGTTGTTTGTGAATCCCAGCAGATAAGGACATTTGCATATTAACTTTGCGGCTCTAACCTACATTTGAGGATCTTCTGAGATTGTGGCCAGCGTCGATGTAAATACACCCCCCCTCTTCCTCCTCCTCCTCCTCCTCGCGCTCCTCCACACCGCTACTGTACACGTTTTTAAAGTTTCATCGCCGCTGATTCTCTGGTGGGCATTCCTCCCCTCATGAAATAATAAAGAGACGGATAAATAAGCAAGCGTGTAACGTCAACAGACAAACAAATGAATAAACGAAGGCAGATATCGGTGCAGCAGAGGAAAAACAATCCGGATCTCCACTTCCTGCTCAAAACAAGCCTTCAAATTAACACAGAAGCACAAACAGGCTTTAACTGGGGGGGTGGGGGGGCAGTTAATCTGCCGCATCCCAAAGAGCCGTCTGTAGTAAACCGAGCTTTCATGTGAATCGTGCATTTTGTTGATAAAGTGGCTGGATTTGAAAGAATCTCCATCGATCTCGGTGGACTCTGGTTACCGGAAAAGGTGCGACCGGCGAGGAGGACCGGGGGGGCTGGACTGGTCTCAACATCTCGAGTTAAACTGCGCTCAGTAAAAGAAAAATACGGCAAAAATCAACTGCGGGACACAGAGAGGGGCAAGAATAACTCGGTTAGGCGCTGAAAGAAGATACAGAACAACCAGGAACATCTACAGGAAATCTTTCCTATCAAAACAACAATGTTGCTCCACTGTTGGTTAGTCAGGCTAAAGTTGTGCCGGCCATATTTTCAGGATCAATTTTAGTAAATGTGCATGCTAGACCTCAAATAATTAATTTACTACTGTAGAGTCTTTAAAAAAAACGTATAAGTCTCGGCTTTCTGTTTAGTATTTGGTCAAATGGTGACAGAAAAAAGGCCTTCCTTCAGATCATCTAGTTATGTGAAATGAGTACATTAGCACATCTGATCAAAACAAGGTTTAAAGCAACAAGGTGGGAATTAAAGTTTTGACCCCCATGCCTTCAAACTGGGACAAAGAGCAATGTTTAGAGAGAAGGCTACAGGTCAGAAGGGAAAAACATGTATATATTTAGAATTAAGTGGCTGTTCATACTACTATTAAATCCGGCCGTCGTCATACTTCTGTCTGGACGGTTCAAGGCTGCAAAGCGACCCGCAAGCAAAGCTAGCAGGAGACGTCACAGAGCGGCGCACATTAGGGTAATAGTGAATGTTTCCAGAAGTGTTCGATAAAGTTTTGTTAAAAAAAAACTGCGGATATGGGCCGCATCTCTCCATGTTATTATTAGAAAGCTGCTGAGCAATGGGAGCTGACAATATTAAGACCACATCATAGTGAGACGGATAAGAACGTAGCGCACCTGTTAACGGTGTTCTATGGAGCGCTAGCTGCTAATGCTGTGTGTGAATGTTTAGTTACAGACAGGAGAAAGACGGATAAAATGTGACATGACCGTTCAGACTGCGGACGCTTTGAAAAACATCCGATACGTATCCGAATTAGTACTGCATACGGAAGTGGCACAGATCGGATTTTTTTTTTGGGGTGAAAAGATCGGAACAGAGCCGTTGACACTGCCGTGAAAAAGATCGGATTTGGGTCGCGTTTCCCTGCAGTGTGAACGTAGCCTGATAAAGTCAGGTAGGAATGACTAGCAAGAATACCTTCTGATTATATCCACTCGATTATATCTCAGCGAGTGGTTTGCAGCTGTTTACGCCCGTCTAACACATACAGACCACACAACTATTTTCCAACTATGTGGATATCTTCTTGGTAGATGGCCGTGTGTGACATCCCGGTAGATAAAAGGTCTAAATCCCCCTTTCCTCTCATTCTTAGGCTCATTTTCAACTTAAAGCCGTCTCCACCAAACCCAGAGGCCTAAATGCAGTGAGTTAGTGTCATGTGACTGGCTGGAAGGCTGTTTTTCTTAACAGCCAATCACAGGCATACCTTGATTGAGGTATGCCTGTGATTGGCATCCCTCTGTGAGGTATTACTATGAGGTATTCAGCAGAAGGTGAGTGTTTGTGAATAAACCAAAAAGAAAAAAGCCATGAACTCATGAAAAAAGTACCAAGATAAGTCAATTTCTTCTCTTGAGGCTAAGACAGACCCCCAACCCAGAAGGAGCAATCATGACCAATCTACCTCAATGCTCTATCAAGCAAATATATACCTGAAAGACACTATGCTAAAACACAAAAAGAACTTCTACTCTTGTAGCAAGCGTCTGTTTTCATCATAGTAGAAAAAGTCCAGCAATTAAACTGTCGGAGTGTAAATCACATCTTGACTTTAATTAAAGAGGAGTAATCGACTGCTTGAGGTTTGGTAATCCTAAGACAACAAAGATGCTCTAAAGAAACTGTTTTTCTGCCGTTCCAGAGTACAGCTGAGTTTATGATAGACTATTTTCTGCTTTCGGCGGATGACACTGATTGCGAAGGCTTTATTTTTAAAGTAAATGTAGTGTTTTCAAAAACTGATGGATGACTGTAATCCTCTTGTCTGCTTCCTGAAGAAGGGGAACCTCCGTTTGAGCTCTAACCATCTATGAAATGTTCCCCTTTTAGTGCTAACATGAATGCATTAGTTGAGTCACAAAGGAATCAAGGCTTGTAGATATTGACAAACCACTCATTTGGACAGAGTAAGAAAGAGACGCTGGATCAATACCAGTCCTTGTTAATCCCAGTACCTTACGCAGACAGCAGCGCCATTGTGTTTTGGAAGGGAGGGCCCACGCTTCTCGCAAGAAATCACCCCACACAAGCGGCGCCGTCGCCATTCTTTGCCTCTCAAAAGGGCCACGGACTCAACTCGATAAAAAAAACAGGCAGTCCGGGCTGCGGCAGAGACGACACACTGAAAATGTGCAAGACACAAGAGGTAGGGATCTAACGGCGGGCGTCATCGTCTCATCTCCAACAGGGGGAATAGGTAAGGCAGTATTCCAGGGCAGACTTTAAATAAGCGCTTACTTTAACGACTCCCGAGTCTTTTAATTGCACCGGCATGGATATTAGTTCAAAACCGCTCACTTCATGCTTGGGAGCACAGTGCCACTTTGCCTGCGCCCTCACCCAACACTTGTTTTATCTGCTTGCAGATTGAACTCACTTCACAGTAAAGAGAGGCCAATTAGGGTGCAAAGGGATTAAAAACACAGGGAAAAAAGGCCTTTTCCCATTTACACACTTCTGTGGCGGAAGACAGGCAATAGGATGAAAATACAAGAGCAGCTCAGCACTTTGTGATTGTAAAATTAAAGAGAGAAACGAAGGTGTAAGGTAATTTCCTTCCAGTCGTCCTTAGAGAGGGGGGAAAAAAAAGTCAACCTGGTATTACTTTTGGATATCATTAATCTGGGATGTTCAAAGCTTTCAGGCAGTTACGCAGTGATGGGGAACTGGAAGTTTTATGCTTAAACTACACTGTCCAGTTTCTGTCTTGTTACTTAAAAATTAAAGCTGAATATCCAAACCGCAGTGCATGATTGCAGGTTATATATATATATATATATATATATATATATATATATATATGTCAAATAAGTGCATATATATATATATATAAGTCAAATAAGTGCATATATATATATATAAGTCAAATAAGTGCATATATATATATATAAGTCAAATAAGTGCATGTATATATATATAAGTCAAATAAGTGCATGTATATATATATATATATATATATATATATATATATATATATATATATATATATATATATATATAAGTCAAATAAGTGCATATATATATATATATATATATATATATATATATATATATATATATATATATATATATATATATATGCACTAAGTAATAAGATTAAATGAGTTAAAGAAAATATCCAAAGCAGTCTATATGGCTGAACTTTACCACTACTTTAAATGCGTTACCATGAAAACCAGTCAGATGAGAATATTTCAATACCCGAGATAATTTATTTATATATTCACTACTTACCACAGGCAGTAAGTCCTCTCACAGTTGTCAATATGTTTTTTCCTCCGCGAGATGGAAGAAGATAAACATTCACCTCTCGTACTCCAAAAAAAAAAAAATAATCCAAAAAAGAAATTGAGGAATTTTGTACAAGTCTGAGTTAAACTACATCAATACGCAACACATCTGTAACATGAAAACTATGCAGAGTGTTGGTATTCCTCATACCTTGAAGTTCAAAGATGCGCGAATCCTGCATTTTATTCAGTGGATGAGTTTCAAATTGATCAATCTCCAGAAACTGCAGCAATTGACTTTCTAAAACCAGTTACTGACGTTGGTGCAGGACTAAATAAACAACATTCGCATTAAATTTCAGTCTAATAAGATTTATTTATGTAGAATTTCAAGTGTTAGTGTGCCTTACAACTTTAAGCTGATAGATATTTACTATAACGGGTCAAACATCTCCCCCAGAGAGTAAAAGGTGAGCGATATTTATTTTCTTTTGCTACTTCAATAATCATCTATCCAAAACAGCAAAGAATTTGATATTTTCCAGGTTTAACAAGCTTTGTTTATCAAGTTGGGAGTAAAAATAAAGGCAAGTGAGTCATTTAAACATTGGGTTCCATTCTTTAAAGGCACTCACTTGAAAAGCAGGCATTGTCATATGTTTGAAGCACACACAAATGGTAAAAAAGGAGTTATAGATATAAACCACATCAGAAATAGTCTTATTCTTGAACCTGGATTATTTTCCCAGTTATATATTTCTGTTTTCTCAATTATCTATATTTGAAATGATCATCCGTGGAGTAATCAAAGGGCATAGTCATCAGCCAACCCTAGTTTCCTGATCAAACATGCAAGCTGCAATTGTCAGTGTAAGTATTTTCTGTGTGTGTGTTTTTTTTAGACAAACAGTGAAATATTGAGACATTTATAGGAATCAAAACAGTTTCTAGAAATACCAAGAGTCTTAAATCTCAAACTGGTATTCTGATTGTAGCTATGTTCTAAATTTTAAATGGCTACAAACATAAAAGTAGATTGCAATTCTTACATAGCCAAAAAATAGTCTGCTAGTATCCCTTGATATCTTATTTAGCAGGTTTATTTCAAAGATAAAGTCACTTTAAAGTCTCTCAATATGCTGAGTATCAGAAATGACCATGCTTGGATTAAGTGCCAAGTCATTTTAGCACCTTTGCTATTGCTAGCTTGCTATTGCTAGCAAACTAATAAACTAAAACTGTGGGATTAACCATGAGGAAATGTGGAGAGGAAAGTACAATTATTTCTGGGTTTGGTAGATGAATTACTCTTGGATTTTGGTGTACCTTGGAGATCTCAATGTTAGCTAGTTACAGTTATGTTTAAACGTCAACTGTATGCTAATCACAAAGAAACTGTTAGCCTGCTAATATTGCTTTATAGTCCCTTCAGAGTGTAGTGATTAGAAGGATGTTCTGTTTGGTACATCGTTCATTACAGTATTAAGTTTGTCTAACAAAACCTGATGTAATTATATTCTGAGAAATTAAGTGCTTAGTCATCAACAAAAGCTAGTTTGTATAATATGCAAAAACCTTCAATTACAAGCTAGGGAAAAAACCTTATAGGAAGAAAGTAGAAGTTTTTTAGGTCTGGAAGGTGGATTCAATCTAAACCTCTGTGTTTTCATTAAATTGACACCATCTTCATCACTGTTGAGTAGTTTGTGATACTTTGAAAAACCTGACATTGATACAGAAATTATCTAAACTGCTGAGTCATTTGGCTAACGCTAGCTTGGTGGGCGAGATTATACTCTCAAAAACCGTAAACCAATTATGTAGTTTAGCAATCAATCAACTATCTGGCCTCTTGCATCCATTAAACTGACAAATCACCTATATATATATATATATATATATATATATATATATATATATATATATACACACACACACACCACATATATATGCTATCCAATCCACATAAATATGCCTTTCACTGGCATAAAACAACATGTAGTAGTGTCCAAAGTTGTTTCCCTGGTATTTTCTTTCACTTTTATTTTAAAAACAAACTTTTACAAGGTTTATAGACTTGGTGGGAACTGTCAGTTAAAATGGACACAATTAAAAGGACAAGTATTTGAAACATATACACTGCGGGAAAATCCTTTATACTTTCAACATTGGCGATAGAAATAAAGATATTCCTTTAAAGTATTCATTTTATATTGAAGCAGTTACATTTTTGCTGCTATAGAGGGAATGCTTTGCTCCCTCACATAGGAAGCCTGAGAGTATCCAAATATCTTTCTTGGTCATTTATCTCCGTCCCTAATGAGTCTGGCTCAAACTCCCTCTAATAAAATTATTACCAATCTCTTGGAGTAGTTCACTTCAGATGCCCCCATCCTCACGAAACATCCACACAGGGAGCGGGGCTTCCCTCTTTAACATAAATGGAGATGAACTTAACCGGATCCCCAGGAATAGTGGAGGAGGCAGGAAATCAATTGCTTGTTTGTTTATTGGTCTGACCTCCGAACCTCTGCCATCCAACCTTCTATTTTCCATTCTGACCCTGGATATCTTCATTTGTAGGTTAAATCCCTATTTGAAGTGTCACTGCTGCCTCCCATCCAAGAAGAGAGACATAAAAAAAAAGAGACAAGAGCTCATTTCACCTTCATAAACGGGCGAAGGAGAGCTTTCAAGACACGGAAAGGTCACCCAAATCTTAGGTCTCTTAGTGATGCTAATGGACCCTAATTTGAAATAGATTTTTATTCACATCTTGAAATCCAACAATAAGACTTCATTCACATGTAGCAGCCAGTTTTTACTGGCTTTAATGATGAGTCGGTCTGAACGCATGCAGGGAGAGGGGAGGAAGGGGAAAAATAGGATCCCCAAGGTGCTTTGACTCTGTTCTTTTATTAATGACTCGAGCCCTTTTGTGACCGCCGCCGAATCGTTTGATGAATCATTATCGTTCTGAAAATCATCACGACCAATCATATTACGGAGGGAACACAGTTGTTTTGCAGGGCCGCCTCATGTCCATTGTGAGTTACTGTCATTAACATTAGTATTAAATGAATGTTGGCCTTTCAAAGAGGAACTGCCGCTGCAAGTTAATGTATATTCATCCAGCGCCAGGCTGCAGGCCCGATGTGAGGGCGCCTGGGCCGCTGCCCTCCTTGTTTAAATCTGCACACTGTTACAGGTCTGTTTGCAGTCAGTAATGGTTGAAAATAAATGGTTGTGGACTATGCTGCTTAGCAAAATCTATCCCAAACAGATATGGCTCCTGACAGGAGAATTTGTTGCCTTTCAGTTCAAGAAAGCAAGCAGACTGCCGCGGTTTATTTTCACAGCGTGAAACTCTTTTAAAGTTCCAGGTTTGGTCACAGAAAAACCATCATTTCGAACATTTTACACCTTTAACGAGATAATTATCCAATGTTCAAATCACCTGCAAAAACACGATTGCATAAATGCGCCCGCCCTGAAGCCAATACTTAAAACCACCTCTTAATTTAATTCCAGCTTCCAGTCTTATTCAGTAGGAGTCTATCCCACGTCTTGATTTTGTCCATATTTGTCCACCTTGGTCTATATAATGAGGACATCTGCTGTCTAAAGCCTCTTCAGATGGTCCCACAGACTTCCAGTCTGATTTCCCTCCCAAAACTACGATTTTCTTCAAGTTATTCTTTGTTGATTTTTTTTTTGGGTATAGGTGGACTCAGTGATGCTGAAAAATTAAATTGCTCCTCAGCTTCAGCTTTTGATCAGACCCCTGAAGGTTTTGGGCCAAAACTGATGCGGGTTCAGAAAAGCACAGCCATGTTTCACTGTGGGTACGTTAATCTTTTGGTCACCTTGTTTTCCTGTCCAACATTTGTTCAGATTTGGTTCCATTAGACCATTTTCTGGCAGTAAAGGCGTTTGACTGCTGCCCAGTTCCTTCTTCACAACATGTAGACAATATAGAAGACTGTTCTCGCGTGTAAAACACAACCAAAGACTCCCTGACCAGTTTTCATCTAGTCTTTTCATCAGTTTTGTTTAGCACCCCAATGTAATCTATTTAATCTTTTGTGAACCTTGCTACAAGCTAGGGCTTTTGCTAAAAGATGCAAATCATTAATGTTAAGAAGGTACAACCAGGATGGCTTAATTTGTGATTAATCAGACCATAATTGATATTAGGGATGATCCCATGAAGATTAAAAATCTTCAAATTGGATTAAATAGTATATAAAACGGACACACTTATGACGACAGCCAATCCCATTTCTTTATATTTTCATAATATGTTTTCCAGCAAACAGATCTGATTCTTTTTAGCCAAGTTGTGCTTATTATATTCTTAAATATAGTTTTGGTCATCAGTTTTAAGAATATAAATGTATGAAATTTAGATCAAGCAGAAGGGGGGCCAAGACGGAGCCCTGAGGAACGCCCCAAACAACTGGTCAAGCTTGTGATCTAAAGCTATGAAACATAGATCTTTGTGTCTGCAGCCTTATTAGAGCCGTTTTCACTCGTATTTCCATTATGGAGTCATGTCATTTTAAGAGATCGGGGTTTTGTAACCCCCTGCGGCTGGTTTTAGTGACACTCCAGTAGTAATGTGTCTGGTTCGGTTGCAGTGGAGACGTCTGGGGGACACCGAGCTCAATGGAGAGTAACATCTGCAGCCCGCCGACTTAACAGGGTCCCCGCTCTGGCTCTACCTGAGCCCAGGCAAGGCCGGTAGCTACAAGCCAGAGAGGAGGGGGAGCTGAGGAGGAGGGGGGAGAAGCCACCACCCCCATGATCTGATTTATCCCTGGGCGGGAGACTACAAATGAGTACAGACAGCTTTTTCATAGCCAACAGACACATTTGCATCCCTGTATATATAAATATATATATATGTGTATGTGTAAACGTGTTAGTGTGAGTGCAGACTCATAAACAGCTCACTTTGAGAAATGTAAGGCTGAAAGTAAAAGTATAAATTGTGACATGTGTGAATATAGCACGAGCATGCTTGAATTATTCTTGAGTTAATTATGTTTCTGACGCGAGCAGCTGCACGGTGGAAGAAAAAGATAAAAAAAGATTCTCATAACAGGCCAATATATGTTCAGAAACACATAACCGGGATCACCAAGTGCTTTAAAGTCGCTATTATTTGGCCAACAGGGTTGTTTTGCTGCAGATTTAATCTACACTCCACGACTATATAAAAAGCGGAGCTACTGTTCTCCTATTAAAGCTCTCATAAGTGCAGTTTTGTTCCTCATCCTGGTCCTTTAAGGTTTTATTTTATTAAAATAAGGGAACAAGACTGAAAGTGGAAACATTTTCAACAGCTTTAAAGGAAATGTACGTATTTTTTGACCAACTCATTAATTGTCGAAAGAGGAAATATCTGGGATTTCCTGTGCATAATTTCTTGATCAGTCAGGCAAATATGTTAATCTGTGACCTTTCATGCTTTTATTTTTTATAATTCCACATTTGACTTTTTTGTCTTCAAAAGTTTCCTCAAATTGTACTTTAAAGCACAAGACTGCTGCATCTAAAAAAAAAAATAAATCGCTAGCACTGAAATGTAAAATGGAAATCCTGATGCTAAAGTTTATTTATTTTTGCAACTTTTCATCTTCTACACGAGTGCTGTACCTCAAATGTTTTTGTCAACAACTAAACCTGTGAAAAATCAACAAAGATCTGTTTTCCCACTTTTCTAATTTCCTGCCGTAGCTAGCTGTACCGCAGCGCTAATGCATGCAAAATCAAAACGCACAAAAAAATACCTAATTTCTAGACATTTCATGTCAGATTTCCTGAAGTACATCTCTTAATGTCCTGCTTCTCCATTTGTGATGTTATTTTACAAATCAAATAATGTGAATTATGAGCAAATATTCATCTGACACATATAATATACAAACTACTAATTAATATACCAACGTTGGAATGTTCTATGTACATGGGTGGCGCCAAATAACTTTCGCCATTCTCTTTTTAACAACTACTGAAAGGGGTTAGTTTCCAACTAACTGCAGGTATGGAAAAAAGTAATGAAAAACTGACCCCACTTGGCCGGCCTAATGACAGAAATGTATTGAAACAGCAATATTGTTAAACAAAAGTCATCTAACATCGCATTTGCAACTGTATTTTGGAGAAATAATTTCTGTCATGCTGCAAGTTTTTGTTTCTTCTCACGACAAGTCTCCAGTTCCTTCCTACAGAAACAAAGAGCGCAGCAACTTCAAGTTTAGCCAGCTTTAAACTGGAATAATTTTCCCAGTGTAATTACACAGGACCGCGATAAGCAAAGCTCCTTGTTTTTACTCCCGACGAGCTCGTTATTCGACGCGAGCGGCTCCAGGACAGACCGCTGCATCTTCGGCAGCATGAAATTAGTCAAATCAGAGACCAACCGAGTGCAGAGCCTCGCGTTGACGACGCTCAACCTTCCGACGGGAAATTCAACCTGGAGATAAAGGTTTGGTAATAGCCTCAACTTTTCCAACAAAGAATTTTGGGTCCAGCGCTGCTAAATTTCCTCGTGTCTTGCCGCCAACAATCCAAAGGTGAACCTGAGAACTTTCCAGCAATTACCCTCCACCCGGGTCAACTCTGGACAATATGTAAGCCATCTGCTGGCATCTGTTCAGTCTCCCACTAAACAGACTGAATCCCCCCCTTTCATGTACTGAGCTGCGCCGGACCACCGCCACCACAGCCTGGAGCCAGAAGCAAAGGGGGTGAGACACTAAGCAGGTCACATGTTGTCTTTCAGCCATATTTGGGTCAGGCCGTTGGCTGAGGATGAGGGGAGGCATAATGCACGGAGGCAACGTGTAGTAATCCTCCTTCCAACACACACACACACACACACACACCTAAGCATAAAGCTATTTAGCCTTCCAGGGTGTGAAACTCCTCGTTTTCCTTTAATATGATAGTTATACGGGGTGGTGTTATTTAAATTTCCCAGAAAGGTGCTGAATATTCCCTGGATGGTGCCCGACTTCCAGGACAACATAAACAGAAGCTAACGGCAGACCATATGTCGCACGGAGCATATGTTCGGAGCATATGCTTAACGCCGGAGGGCGGAGGACTCGCACATGTCGGCAATCACAGGTAAAGAGACGGGTGAGGAGGAGATCAGCGCGTGGAGGAGCTACGGGTGGAGGAACACCTGAGCTTCCTTCAGATCTACTCGATATGCCCACGTCTAATAGGCTGGGAGGTGTGGGACAATACCATTAAAGGCTTAGAAGACGGCGAGAAACAACCCAGTCCATCTCCACCCAGCAACCAGTTTGTCCATTCCTCAAACTCTGTTCATCCATCCATCCATCCATCCATCCTTTGTTTTATCAATCCCTTCGTCCCTTAACCCATCCATCCATCCTATCTTTCCTTTTATCCATCCTCCCATCTGTCCCTTTGTCCATCCATCATTTGTTTTATCCATCCCTTTGTCCTTTAACCCATCCATGCATCCATCCTATGTTTGCTTTTATCCATCCTCTAATCTGTCCTTTTGTCCATCCATCATTTGTTTTATCCATCCCTTTGTCCTTTAACCCATCCATCCATCCGTCCCATCTTTCCTTTTATCCATCCTCCCATCCGTCCCTTTATCCATCCTCCCATCTGTCCCTTTGTCCATCCAACATTTGTTTTATCCATCCCTTTGTCCTTTAACCCATCCATCCATCCGTCCTATCTTTCCTTTTATCCATCCTCCCATACGTCCCTTTGTCCATCCAACATTTGTATTATCCATCCCTTCGTCCCTTAACCCATCCATCCATCCGTCCTTCTACTTTTCCTTTTATCCATCCTCCCATCTGTCCCTTTTTCCATCCAACATTTGTATTATCCATCCCTTCGTCCCTTAACCCATCCATCCGTCCTACCTTTCTTTTTATCCATCCTCCAATCTGTCCCTTTGTCCATCCATCATTCATTTTATCCATCCATTCGTCCCTTAACCCAACCATCCATCCCTCCATCCCCCCCTCTGTCCCGTTGTCCATCCAACATTTGTATTATCCATCCCTTCGTCTCTTAACCCATCCATCCATCCGTCCTATTTTTCCTTTTATCCATCCTCCCATCTGTCCCTTTGTCTATCCATCATTCATTTTATCCATCAATTTGTTCCTTAACCCATCCATCCATCCATACTCCCATCTGTCCCTCTGTCCACCCTCCCGTCTGTCCATCCATCCCTGCATCCATCTGTGCCAGTACCCTGGACGAGGACATTTGGCCTGGCAGGTTGACCAGATCTCAGTCATGATGAGAGTGAATTTAGAGTAATGGGGAGACTCCATGCATCAAGTACCTGAACTTTTTTATCCTAACATGTGAGGAAATGTATGCAAAACCGTCAACATTTCGATTAGGCCAAGGCACATCAATCTCTGTGGCCTGAAATGTTTGAATTTATTACAGAAAGTGAAGAAAATCTATACCGAGAGATAAACTTTATTTTCCCAGGAATTCATTAGGAGAAAAGTCGAGCTTTTGTGTTTTTGTTGGTCATGGTTGGCGGAGTTCTGAGGGCAGAGGCTGCGAGTATGAAATGTGATCAAATTTCAAACACATCCCCAGTCGTGGCAATTTGTTCATTTGCATCAAGCGTCTGCAGGATGTCTGGCGGTAAACAGGATGAGGTTCAGCACATTTGCAGCAGCGCTTTCTAACACGACGGCGTGATGAGGGGCGCACGGCCCCGGACCGACAAATCCAGGTGGAGCTAAGAGTTTGCAAATGTTTGCCCAAAACATCAAAGCTACATTTGACCCAATCAGAAAGCGGTTGGATGAATTTCCTGCCATTTCCCCAACATTCGTACCTCTGAGTAGAGACTTAAGATGTCTTGAGCGGTGACACACTTGCAGTTTTTCCTCCTTCCTCCTTTGCAATCACACTAATTGCTTTCACATACGTCTTTATATTTTTTTTTTCCTGCTGCTGCGATTGTTATCTTGCGTCGCAGTCAGGCCCGGCGTCAGCTCTGATGGTTATGACTTCATTGTGGTCGGGGCCGAAACGTCTCAGGGGGAACCATTAGAGAGGACTTTGATTTCAGGACAGATGCCGGCTTCAAAGGAAACCGGTGAGGTGGACGGATGAAGGTAGAACGCCAATGAGTTTGGGGTTGAAATAAACTGCTGAGGTTTTTAATTGGAGCGTCGAGGATCTCCAAAAACCACAAGGTGTCACACTAGAGCAGCACACGCCAACTCTAAAGCTAAAAGTAATAACCTAGACTACATCTACCTGTATATTTCACCCGTTCATCTGTCAATTTGTCTGTCTTTTCATCCATTAATCACTTTGTCCATTCGTCCATCAATTTATCCATGTTTCTCTATTTTGTCTATTAAACACTTGTTTGTCCGTGCATCCATTAATCTGTTAATTTCTGTATCCGTCTACCCATCAGTCCTCTGGTTCTTCCTGGTTTCTTACCATATGTAATATTCAGTGAGAATGCTATACAGCATTCTCACTGATTGTTTTCCTGTTTTTCTTTATTATTATTATTCCGTCAGCGTCTAACTACTCCCGCATACTTCAACCAATTTCAACAATTTTGGTGTCAAAACGTTCGGGTCGTTCCCGGCATGCCTGCTATGTCTCATGGTTATGCTAACTTTTATACTTTTTAAAATATGTCACTTTTTGTGCATTTTTGGTTGCTCCCATTGAAATCAATGCAAATTCCTTCAAATTCTTTCAAATGCTTCACATTCTTCTAATTCTTCCAATTCTTCTAATTGTTCTTAATCTTCAAATTCTTCAAATTCTTCAAATCTGATTTCAATGTTTTCTGCATCTTCTGCTCAATTATTCTGCAGATTAGCATTCTTACTCGCTGTTACGCAGGAACAGCTTTTTCTAGTTAAATATTTGTGATTGTCCTTGTATTTATGCCCCAAAAACTGAAAATAATGGGGAAACAAGGACATTTGAGTGGGAAAAGTTGGGAATTGGGACATGGCCTTAATGGGAAGCCATTTGCTTTTTTGCAGATTAAGGTGAACATCTGAGTCTTGTGAGATCGTCATTATCCAAATAGGCGAAAAGCACTTCGCAACCTTCAGCTTCTCCTGTCCTGATTCCACCTCCACCTCATCTTCCCTCTTTTAACTACATTCAAATGTGCAGGTTTGTTTTGGGGATAAAGTCCTCGGCTTTGATCAGCGCTAATTAGACAGCCGCTGCTTTCGTTAGCTACCTATTAGGGCCGGGTAGGTTATCGCCGTCCTAATCTCTGGCCAGTAGCCAGGCGAGGGTGCTGCTTTCCTGAAGGATCCCCCTTTCCTCAAAGCAGTCTAAGGTGAGAACGGAGCATGATGAAAGGGCTGTCTCCTTTCACTGCAGATCAATACGCTCCCTTCCTTTGCCTATGGGGGATCAAGAGTTTCAAACACAAAGGAGGTTTTTTGCATAAAGATCCAAACAATGGTTCACAAGACATTTTTTTTCCCCTCTCTTACTTTCTTGCCTCTGCGCTTCAAACCCTCGCCATCGTGGACCTTTTTAACGTCTTCGCCTCGACTTTCCTGGACCAAACGAGGAACGAGGTCCGAAATATTAATGTTTCCATCAACATCCGTGCGAAGTGGCAACAGTTTCTCGTGGCGCACATTTAGGTTTGCTTGTTGGCAACATATGGGGCCTATATGCGAGGATTCCCTGACCGGCTGTCGAACCTGACTCCCGTTTGTGTAAATGTTTGGTAGTCTCTTAATGCGGCAGAATATTGATGTAATCTGCCAGTGTTTGCTTAATGCTTCACGCTGGAATAACGACAGCAAAGACGAAGCGGTTCACATACGTCTAAGGATGAATTCACACTGAACCAAGGTGCGTCGATATAAAACTAAGTAGTGCCGTCTTATTCTTCTAAGAAAGGTCTTCTCCAGGTAGCGCTTCCATGCAGGCTGTTTTGGTTTCGTCTTCCTCCATTTGGGTCCTCATCTCCCCCTCTCTGAGCTTTGGAAGATCTGATACGAGGGTTAAGTAGCTACGTCTCGCCTCCAGATGTGTTCAGAGCCGTTAACGTTTAGGCAATCCACAAACTCATGTATTTAATTGGGATTTTATGTTGCAGACCAACAAAAATGAGTTTTCCTCACTACAAAAACAGAACTAAAAATAAGTAAAATTTTCTTGAAATGAGCAATCTGAGTGGGCTTGAGACATTTTGCAAAGCACTGCAAAAACGGATCTAAAAAGAAGTAAAATGTTCTTAAAATTAGTCTATTTGTCCTTGATATGAGCCAGTAAATAAGACTATTTGCCAATAGAATAAGATTTTTCCACTTAAAATAGGAACTATTCATCTCCATCATCTTATTTCAAGTGCAGGATGTCTAATTATCTTATTTTAGGGGTCAAGATACTCATTCCATTGGCAGATAATCTTATTTACTGGCTCAAATCAAGGACAAATAGACTAACTTTATGAACATTTTACTTCTTTTTAGATCCGTTTTTGCAGTGCTTTGCAAAATGTCTCAAGCCCACTCAGATTGGATAGAGCGCGGTAAGGCTTGCTACAGATTTAGGTCTGTACTTTGACTAGGCCATTCTATTATGAACCCTATGGTGCTTCTTGCTGAATGGTTCAGGGTGGTTGTCCAGCAGGAAGGTGAACCTCCACCCCGCCTCTAACAGGGTTTCTTCTTCCAGGACTTGTCCTGGATTTAGCTCCATCCCCAAAGCATGATGCTGCCACCACCGTGCCTCACCATTAACAAGGTTAGTTTCTCTGCCCCACAGAGTTTTGCAGGTAGGCCAAAAGGCTCAGTGTGGGGCTCATACAAGACGAGAACTACAATCAGGTCGTATTTAATTTTAATAATAGCTTTTTTTTCTTCCCACTGTTAGAAAAAACCCAGAATTGCTGAGTGCACAGCTAAAAGTTGACAGATTCTCGGGAGTTACCTTGATTTAAACCTCCCCAGCACTTTGTCCCAGGCCCGTCTGCTGAGTTCATTGATCTAAATGAGGCCGTTTGTTCTCTAATGTTCTCTAAGGAACCTCTGAGGTCTAAACAGAACAGCCGGATTAACCCTAAGGTTAAATTACAGAGGTGGACTCCATTAATAGTCAATCTGATGGCCGCTGGTTCCACCGGAGTAGAGGGGACTAAATACATTTGCGCGCCACACTTTTCAGATTGACCTCCATTCCTAGTAAGCTTACTATCTCTCTCAAGTGTTTTCAAGTCAATGCATCCAAACTTGTGTACCATGGATTAAAGAGAGGGTTTATTTCCTTTATAGACGTCTTCGCAGTTCGTTTGCCATCTCCGGTAAAGCTCTCTTTAATTCCCTTTCGCTGTTATCACCGTTACAACGCGTCCCCCTTTTTCACAACTAATTTGTCCAGAATTAGAAAAAAAAAAAAAAAAAACATCAATCCAATCAGGAATGAGAGCCTAAAAATATAAAAAAGGAGGAGATTTGGGAGGAAAAGCTCTCCTGAAAGTTGTTGTGTGTTGCAGGAGACGAGAAGAAGGAGCGATCCAGAGGGCCGGCGTAGATTTCCCTCTCAAGTAATTCATTTATGTCTTCAAAACTCTTTCAGAGACCAGAGTTACTGTGCCTTTGTTGTGCTTTAAAAAGCTTAGCTGGTCTCTGTGAAGGGAAGCAATGAGAGCACTTTAGAAAGAGCTACAAAGGCAGCGGACGGGCGGAGGAAGAAAGAAAAAGTGAATGGCACCACTGATAAAGTTGAGCAAATTAAGTCATTGACCTGAGGTGGAGATTAATAGCAAACAAGGTGCCCCAGCTTCACAAGTAATGAATATTCTTCAAACGGCGCGAAGGGGGGAGAGGGGGGTGGATGGAGGGGTAGGGGGGGCAGCAGATAGAGCCGGTTTGATGCGAATGACATTGAAAGTTGTGGAGAACAGAAAAATTCTGTCATTTTTCATTTGTATGCAAATTCTCCTGTTACACAAATTAACCCCTGCACCTCGGTGTCAGTCCTCATCTCGGGGTGAAGCCGGCCTCCCGCCGGGGCTCCTCGTCCACCCCGCCTTCCCTCCTGGGTCAGCGGCGGTGGACGGGCGCCGCTCCGCCTCGACTGTTTACCTGCTAAATTACCTCAAAGCTAATAAATCCAAGACCCCCGGAGAGTGGCGTGTTTATCTCGGCAACTCGGCTGACGTGTCCGACAGGAGCGCACGAGTAGGAGGACAACGTCTGGGCCAACGTTTGAACCACTTAAACACCCTTAGAACCCTTCTTCTGCTCCACAAGGCTGGAAAACTCACAGATCAGCAGCGAATTGTTCTTGAACTGCAGGGAGAAGTTTCTCTTTGAGGACATTTTGACCCTCAGAGTTGTAGAAAAGTAACCCCACACACGGATAGTTTCACCGCTGGTAGGATTATTGGTGGAGAAAATTAATCCATTTGCTCGTTTTCTTCAAATGTCTATAAATGTGCTTCCTGAGGAATTTTCAGTTTTTTTTCCTGGACAGAAGTAGCTTCCAAAAATCCGTACCTCGCTACGTGTGAAGACGCTCTAACACCCACCTGCTGCCAGCGTTATCCAAACTCTGCACTGGTGGCAACAGGATTGCTTATCACATGGTTCCTGGCATGCAAGTTTCAGTGTTTTCGGTTGCCCAGTCTAATTTAAACCTTCAGGCTCACGAGCACGGATTTAAATAAGGTGTCGAGTTATTGGAGTGTAAATCTGTTGGTCTAAATCAAATCTACAGTTCGCGAATGGAAACTAGACTCCTTGGAGCATGACTCCTTAGGTCCTTAGGTTTTTTTTGGAGAATGGGTCAAAGTAAATTAGATGTTTTTTGGGGGGTACGACTCTAAATCAAGTCTTCAGTCCTAAAAATAGGAGTCCAGGTCAAGTGTAAAGTCTTTACCCTCCTTGTTGGACTTTAAGGTCGCAGAACCTTCTGGATGCCGTTTAAATGGTGCAAATGCATGAAAATCTAACAGTCATAATGACGATTTAGTCCGCCCCACTAGGAACTTAATCAATGATTGGTATTTAATCAATGATAACGGCACAAGGGCCACAAATGGAGAACATCCTGAGCCACCAATTCCCACCGTGTCTGGGGAGACACGGTGGGAAAACGGTTCTTCAACGACTAGTTGCAGTCATGTCAACCAGCGTATACTGGCAAACCATGTTATAATTTATTACAATTATGTATTTATAAAGAAAGACCTGGATAAATAAAGGTATGGGTGAGTGCACTCTTTATTTTCAGCTGATTTGACAGAAGATTATGGTAAAAACTGGAGTGAGAGGTAAACTCGATCAGTTCTCCAGCATCAAAATGAGAAATTCAGGCAGAAGCCTGAATTTCCTTCTCTTTTTAAACTTTTAATCTTTGTTCCACTGAAACACGTGGAGCCCCAACGGGGTTCGGGTTTCCTCACTCCTTTCAACAAAATTACTGCTTTAAAACAGGAATTTTCCCCAAACAGTGACAAATGTAGTCTTTTACATACAATCCAAAGCCAAGAGTTTTGGTGGGCTTACAAAGAACATATCAGTGCAAGTGACAGAATAGTAAGTAAATTTAAACACATAAGTAAAAGACCTCAAAATAAAGTGCAGGTTCTGAAATTGAAGACTCCATCTGTATATTTCTATGAAGCCTTCTCCTTTTGTTACATAGGAATAGATCACACTTATTCACTGTTTATGACGCATTAATTAATATCTTATTAATGGTAGAATAATAGGTAATTGAAAGTTACTTTGTTACAAAAAGGATTTAATTGTTAATGTATGCCTACAAACACATTAATAAAAAAATAAAAGCGGAGCAACAGGTAACATTTAAAAGGCCCAGTCTGGTCAACAAGAAAGAGACTGTAAGACAAATTTAAGTTACCACTTGGTTCAAATGTAGCAGTTTCCTTCGCCCTGAGAGCTGCGACGGTAAAGCCGTGTGAAGTTAAGCTCTCACATCTGCGCGTTGCTAAAGTGCCGCTCGGTCTCCGTCCCCGCGTGGTGTCAGGAAATGGGAGGCAGCCCCTAAACAAATTCCACCATCTGCAGGGAGGAAGGTGGCAGCCGTGTGGTGATTGACCCCTTTAATTGATGCAGCTTTAATTATCATAATCGCCTGCCACAGTTGCTGTTGTTGCCTTTTTTTTTTTTTTTTTCCCCCCAGTCCCCTCCCTCCCTCCTGTTTTTCCGTGGCGTTTCACATCCTGGCATCAGCCGGTGCAGGTGTCCTACAGATGTTTGGTTGCCTCCCCTCGGAGCCGTGCAATTTGTTAGCTGCTAGTCAGCTGTCACCTTTGGATTTCTGCAACGGCGCGTCGGGAGATGCGGACCTGAACTGAGAGCTGGTGCTGCCGCAGAAAACAGGAACGCCCGCCGAGTGACAAAATTCAATTTCGCTGGCTTGGATAAATGAGCTTCAAACATTGTTGACGAGCATTTAGGCAAAAGGTGACCGTTTTTTACTTTATGTAGAGTACTGATCACACCCTTTGGGAATATGGTTAGTTTAAAACCTTATTAGCCCCAAAATCACAGTCTTTGTTCTTGATGATCAGTTAAGAATATACAGTTGAGATCCCTGGTGGGTCTTTGACGACTCTTTTCCACTACTGATGACGGGCTTTCTTAGGCTACGTTCACACTGCAGGTCTTAATGCTCAATTCAGATTTTTTTGTGAAATCGGATTTTTTTTTTGCGTGACCGTTCACATTTCCAAATATATGCGACTTGTATGTGATCTCCTGTGTGAACTGAATGCGTTCAACCTAAGTGTCCCGCATGCGCACTCGAGGACGCGATGATGTCACATGTAGCAAGCGTCCTCAGTGTTTGTGGAAGTAAACATGGATTATGATGCTGCCGCGCATTTTGCGGTCATTAATTTATTTTCTAACCGGAGCTTTCCCTCCATTGACTGCTCTTCTCATTGTAGTTCGCTATGGGTGTCGTCTTTCTTCCCGCTTCTGCATAGCAGGACACAGAATAGTGACGTTTGTCGAGTATCGGTGACGTACAGGTCGGATAAATGCGACCCGGCCGTACAGACACAGGTCGCATTTGAAAAGATCAGATACGTATCGGATTCAGGACCACCTATCCAAGTGGCCTGGGTCGCATTTGAAAAAATCTGATCTGTGTTGTTCAGACTGTCATAAAAAGATCAGATCCAGGTCGCATATGGGCAAAAAAAATCGGAATTGGGTCACTTCAGGCTGCAGTGTGAACGTAGCCTTTGGGATGCACAATATATCGGCATTAAACATCGGTATCGGCCAATGTTAGTACATTTTTTTAACATATCGATATCGGCCCCACAAGTAAAACTGGTCCGATATGAACAACCGATGTTTACATCCATGTAGCTGCCATTTGCGCCTGTGTTTCAAGAGGGAGAGGGGGTTGGACATGTGGGTTTTGATCGGTCATGTGATGACAGCGATACATCACACCCTGGCCCATATTCCTATATACACACATCGGTAAATATCGTTTATCGGACATAACAGTAATATTAATATCGGATATCAGCCCAAATTGTCATATCGGTGCATCCCTGGTGTTTCTTTTATAGCACCAATGACCTGTGGATTGCCTCAGGAGTCTATACTTGCTCCTTTTTTTTTATTTTTCTACAAGCCACCTCCTGGTCTTCTTAAATTTAACAGTGTTTTATCAACTTTATGCTGATCATAATCAGTTTTTTTGGTCCTTAAAGTTCTGTGATCTACACTAGATCAGGCATCTCATTACGACAACAGACAGTTAAAGGGATCAATACACTTTTTATCTCTTCATCGAGTCCCCAGTTAGTTTTTAAGATCTGCGGAGCAGAAAGGTTGTTTGGCTCAAAACAGTAATTTTTTTTATGAAACGAGTCCACTAAGACTGGACTCAAACTTAGGAACCTTCTTCAATCTGTTGTTCCGTCCATCTAGACCACAACTGGAGCAACAAACATCAAAGAACCCCATTAATCTCCATAATTGGATCCAGTCAAGTTCTGTTCCTTGTAAAGTGCCTTGAGGTGATATTTGTGGTCAAATGCTGCCATATAAATAAACTGAAATGAAATGTAATCGAATTCATAAATTTACAATACTTTTTTTAATTATATTTTTGGGAACAGAAAAAAAAAGATGCATCGTAGTAACGGGAAGCTGAATCCAGAGAAACTTTGGGGACATTTCAGGTCTGCTTTGATAACGGCTGATTTTAATATTATTTTCTCTACATCGTATGCTGCAGGGAATTATGTCACCAGGATTACGACTGGTATAATCCACAAACACTAAGACTAACTTTGGTTTGATCAGGGATCACAGTCTGCCAAATTTGAGTATAATTCAACTCCACCGACCAAACTCACAACCACAACCAATGGAAATAGAGAGAAATACAGACAATTTAGAAGGTAACGTGCACTTAAAGTAATTGGTCAATTATATTTGAGTATTTTGTAATGTTTTGTCTCCATAATTCATTAGAAAATACCAAACTAGCACAATAACTGAACTGGTGGTTCATAGTGGTTTAATAAATGGATACGCAAAGGCTTTTTTTGAGATATGTAATGAAAGATGGTCAGGAAGCAAAGGTAAAAAGTTGATGTGAAACAGGATGTAAAAACAAATAAAAAGGCCCAGGTGACATATGAGAATGATTTAGGTCGATACTACAGTGAATATCTTACTTATAGCTGCTCTAAGTCATTTTTGTTGATGCAAATCTGCAATAATATCTCACTTACTGGTGAGATACTCTTATTTATTGCAGTCTCTCATTTACATTTTAAGATTTAAACTATCCTAGCTGTATGTACCTACACATACCTTAAAAAAATAATAAAAATATCATATACTAAATATTAAATACACTGTTTCAGCAACTTCATCTAAACCCTCTGAACATAAAAGATGTTTAAATTTGTCCTGATGGTGAAACTTTTCCATCAGAGAGCCACAGGATGGTTCCAGGAACAGTGAGAAAAATGGGTTTAGACAAACAAACGCACACAGAGAGAGTCTCCGAGCGGCCACCAGTGGCTCTGCACTAAGTTTTCCCTTCAAAGGATCCCCTCCGGATAGACTGCGCGCGAACATAATCCAAGGCTCCTTTGAAGTGCACACTCCAAATGTCTTTTGGCTCGGCTGCGGCGAGGCAGCGTCTCAGCCCTTTGGGTTATTGGAGAGCAGAAGCGCTCCTCGGACGGCTCCGAGGTGGAGAGGCAGCACCTGGTGGTCCTCCTCGCCGCATTTCACACATTTAACAGCGAAGCCGGGTGCTGCTCCCCGCCACCGCAGCCAAGAGGTATAAACTCCGCTCTGCTGTTCAGCCGGATAAAGCACAAGAACGTTTTGGAGTGGATTTTTAATAAATCCAGTGTGGCTTTGTCGCTCAGCGGAGTTTCACTTGTACACATTTATTTCTCTGCAGGCGGAGGGCAGGAGCGGGCCTAATCTCGGTGACAGAGTTAAAAGCTCACGAGCGGCGACAGAAATACAAGGTTTTGGATAGAAGAGCCACATGAAATCATTAGATAACATGATCAGCGCTCTTCTGACTGGACTAAAGCACCCAGAGGCAGATGAATCATTGTCAGAACGGAGCTCTAAACCGGCATCATGGTGGAGCAGGAAATGTGTTCATCACGAAATCATGTTGATATTTGGCTTTTGGAAAGTTTGAGCTCGTTACGAAGAACTGGACCAAACTTTAAAGACGAATATACAGCCGCTGTTGTTCTCCAGTGGTTAACAAAGGAAAAAAAATAGATGATGAAATTAACATTTCTGCTAAATGACTGAATGGATGAATGTAGTGTGTTTAAAGCAGGGTAAGAGTAAAGAACAGTGCATTTTAAAGGTGACACTTCTAGGCAATTGCATTGAGACCGGATCTACGTTTATGGTCGACACTGCTGGACTGGTACTTTTAAAGATTAGACATATGTTATATGGGAAAAAATGGGATTTATTGTACTTTTTAATTACACTTAAATGTTCCAGATGATTAAACTAATTCCAAGATAGGTTTTTATTAAGGAAACTACCCAACTCACTATGAAAACATTATCACTCCACTTGATTAATGACAAATTGACTCTTAGCAAAAGTCAATCTCACTATCTGCCAAAAAAAGCTACCAGAAGCTGTAGCAGTATCTGATAATAATGCAAAGAAAAAAAACAAACAAAAAGAAAGCAGACAAATCCTTCCTTGTTACGTCTTTTTTTACGTTCATGCGTGGGTATACAATGTAGCACAGCTAGCTGTTGCAGGAAGTTGAAAAGTTATCCCTGAAACTTCCACTGATTTTAAACATGGGAGATTGTTGAGATGCTAGCAAACATGTCAAAAGCTATAAAAAAAATTAAGAGGAAAGAAAATAATAATTATTAATATAATTAATAATTATTAATTATTTTTGTTGCCGTGGTCACGCAAGCTAGCATTAGCAGTTTAGAATGGCTAGCAGCTGCAGTAAGTTAGAAAAGCAGTAATTTAAACTTCTCTCACTGGTATAAAACCTGTGGCATCTTGAATTTTTGACAAAAGTCAAGAAACAAAAGTAAATAGGAGTTTATTTGACAATTGATCACAAAATTCAGACTTGTTTTAAGTGAGTTCCCAGGAATCAACGCATATTTGCACTAGTTTAACTTATTCTTCTTTGTAATGCCAGTATATAATATATACTTAAATTTGTTGTAGCATGACAGCACAGCTAAGGCAGGTCTTATTCAGAGGTTAATTTGTACACTAGGTTCATTAACATCTCTAAAGTAAATCATCATAACGTGGAATGAACTACAGCAATATGCTACATATTCTATATATGCACCAGGACTAAAGAGTTTGACAAGTTTTTCACAGAAAAAATAATTAGCATTTCTTGTCCTGCATCTAAATTAGCATTATGTTTTGAGGCAACAGGAAATATTTCTCCCAAACTGTGTCACAGACAGCACCAGTCTTTGAGACTCCAACGCTGTTTGGAGGCAAACTCTGGTTTTGCCCATGTTAGGTGCAGCTGTTTAGGCAATCTGCTTAAAACCTAAATCCTGAATGAAATGTTCTAAACGTCTGCGGTCTGAAAGGTTTTATAATTTTTATACCTTACTTTGAAGCAATGTGGTGAAATAAAAAAGCTTTTTTCAGTCTTCTGGACACTTGGAGATTCCTTTTGTTGTATAAAGCCTCTAATAAAAGCATCTTACTGTTTCAGCACATTTTACAGATGTCATACTAAACAGGACACCTTTGTAAGACATTAGCATCAGACTGACACAGTGGCCCCAATTTAAGGACAAAAACGCTTCTCATAAACAGTCAAAGCTCTTACGCAGTCGAGACTGAGCTACGCTGTGCTTTTTTACTGCAAAGCTTATTAAAAATATAGGAGAGAAGCTGTTTGAGATGCTGAGTTTATAGACTCGTTAGTTGTTGGCGTCACACGGTTTTACGACTGTGGCTTTCATCCTTTCATCTTTTTTTTTCTTTTTTTTTCAGAACCAAGACTGAATTTACCTTTGGCTGAACACATTTCCTAATCACAAGAAGCGACGTGATTCTGCCCGGACTCACGTTGCCTTTGTCTGGTTGTTTTTCGCGGCGTAAATACATGTTCAGGTTCCTCCAGGAATCAAAGCGGGGACCGTTGGATTAATCACAGAAGGCCGATGTAGGTGGGAGAATATGCTGTATGCCTGGGGAAGTCACTTTCATGCTCAACTTTGGGAAAACCTACAACAAATCCATGTAAAAATTAAAAGATTAACTTCAATTATAGATAAGACACACAGAATAGACTATTGGACAGTTCTAATCTATTAGAACTTCACGTTGGGCAAAACCAACCATCCCCATTACCCCTGAAGCCAACATCTCATTTTTTAGTTACAGTTGGTCTAAAACCACCTGATAGACCCTGTTTTTTATTTTCTATCTCTACACTGATAAATCCTTGTCAAAGTCATCCCGTCGTCGTTTTATTCGCCTCTCCTTTGTGACGACGGCTTGTTTTAATACTTCCACCCTTAGCAGCAACAGCTGCCAACAAGTCTTTGTGATAGCAAGCAGTGTTTTCTTTTATCCCTGTGGAGACGATGTGGCCCACTCTGTTTTAGATTTAGCCATTCAAGGATGGCAGGTTTCATTTCAGACTTTGACTAGGCCACTTCAAACCTTAACTTTGTGAATGTAGATATTCAGAGGTAGTCGCTGCAAAGAGTCCCTAGTAAATAACTCTACTAACACTATGTTTGGCAGACAGTTGGATGTTTTTCTGAAATGTTTTAGTTCACCACATGTAACGGTATATACAGCTTTGAAATTTTCCACTTTGTCTTGTGAGTCCACAAACTATTTTCCCACCTGTCTTGGGTATCATTAGGATAGTTTTTTGATGTTGTTTGGCTAATGTGAGATGGTCCTCAGTATTCTTTTGGTTCAACAGTGGTTTGGACCTGGGAACTGTCCCATGGAGGCCATTTTTGCCTAGTCTCTCTCTCCTTATGTTAACTGATGGACTCTGACCTTAATTGAGGCAACTGAGACCTGCCAAGAGGCTATGTCTCATGAAATTGAACCATAGATGTGGTCAATCAGCTAAAATAATGATTGAACAAGAGAACTCTTACATTTTTGCATGGACCCCGTTTGGGTTAGATAGCATTTTCCCCATCAAAACACCTTTAATTGTTGCTTTTTGTATTAATGTAGGTTAAATCTGTCTGATATTAAATTATGTTTACATATCAAACATTTAAGTGTGACAGAAATGCAAAATTTAAATTATTTTCTTTTTCCTTCTTTTTTTTTTTTTACAGCACTTTATATATTGAATAAAAGTGGCCCAAGACGGGAGCCTTGAGGAACCCCATATGTTATCTTTGGTTGTTAATTTTTATTATTAATAAACGGCCTTAAGCATAGTTTAATACTGTAAGATTGCTTAAAATATATTTGTCTGTCTTTTTTCTCTTAAAAGTAGTGGTTCTTCTTCTACAATGCTGAAGTACAGATCTGAAGAACAGCTGCAACTACTCAAACACTTTTTTTTTGGTCTGAAAAAAGCATTTTTGCTGCCTTGTCAGAATCAATTTTCATCCCTTTTTGTGACTCAATTATTACGAAGGAGAGGAGGTGATCAAACATTTACTTTAATAACCTTAAGGTCCGGTTTTATGTCTTAAAATCATAAACAAAAATGCTATTTGTCATCCACCCGTCTTAGTTTGCAGGAGAAAATACAGTGACGTTTTCCCAATCCTCCACCCCTCGCACCACATCTTCCAGAGGAAAAAAAAAAAAAAAAGCAGAAGAAAGGAGGAGAAAGTCTGTGCGAGTGTGGTCGAGGCAGCAGGTGGAAGATTAGCAGAGTTTTTCTCCGAGTGATCCTCGCCGACTGGCCAATCTGTTCAGCCGTCGCCTCGAATTCACGCAGACGGTGCAAGTAGTGACACCAACTGCTGCGACGGAGAGGGGGGGGGTAGAAAACGAGCAGGAAGTTCGGTGGCTCGCTGCCCGTCCTGTGACCACTCCACACTTGGTCTTTGTCCAGCCATCTGTTTTTTTTTTTTCTCCTCCTCTTTGGTTTTCTGCGTTTCCTCCCACTGTAAGTTCTTGGTGAGCAGCAGAGGTCACACATGGGGAAGACGGTTCTGAACCGCCGCGCTATGGCAGCTACTGCAGTGACGAAGCAGCGTGCATCCATGACAACGCCATACATCGGCCGTCTTACGTACTTACAGGACAGCCTCTTTTTTAAATGAGATGACGACAGCTTCTGTTGCCAAGCAAACCACGGGGACTAATTCGCAACATGTCAGGAATCTCAGCAAGAAAACAGCTTTCAGCGACTGAAAACTCTCTCTAAAGTTTCAAGAAAATGTTTTTTTCCAATCAAAGTTAGTTTTTGTATCTCTAACTAGGGTTTTGGGAAGGATGCATTGAATTAATGGAGGACAAACAAACATGGGTGCAAACAAAATACCCAACCTTCCTAAATCAGCAGCAATGGTTTTCGGCAGATAGAACATTTTAGACGAGGTTGGAAGAAATGTTAAAATTCAATACAACTTTACCTTTTTTATCATCTTTTATCCACTGCATATTATTTTACTTTAAGAGACTGGTTTATTTATGTTTTCATAAATCTAATGTCAATTAATTTTGTGAAACAATTACACTTAGAATATATGGATGGAAACAATAAAAGAGATCCATCCATCAATCCATATATCTAAAGAATAATAGATCCATATATTTTAAAAGAATCCATATACTTTAACATCTATAGATATGACAATTGATCCAGTGTTGCAAAGACCCATCAATCTGGAGATCCAATGATCCATTCAAAGAGAAATCCCGCTATCAGAATGTCGATTAATCACTTCATCCTCCTATATTTTTATCCCTGCGTCCATCTAGATATCGTTGGATCCTTGCATCCATCCTGCAAGCATCTAGATATCAATCGATCCCTGCATCCATCTAGATATCGATGGATCCCTGCATCCAACTAGATATCGATCGATCCCTGCATCCATCTAGATATCGATGGATCCCTGCATCCATCTAGATATCGAGGGATCCCTGCATCCATCTAGATATCGAGGGATCCCTGCATCCATCTAGATATCGAGGGATCCCTGCATCCATCTAGATATCGATGGATCCCTGCATCCATCTAGATATCGATAGATCCCTGCATCCATCTAGATATCAATAAATCCCTGCATCCATCTAGATATCGATAGATCCCTGCATCCAACTATATATCGATAAATCTCTCCATCCAACTAGATATCGATGGATCTCTCCATCATCCATCTGGATAGTGATCGGTCCATCCATCCATCCAGATATCGATAGATCCCTGCATCCATCTAGATATTGTTGGATCCTTGCATCCATCCTGCATCCATCTAGATATCGATGGATCCCTGCATCCATCTAGATATAGTTGGATCCCTACATCCATCTAGATATCGATAGATCCCTGCATCCATCTAGATATAGTTGGATCCCTGCATCCATCTAGATATCGATAGATCCCTGCATCCATCTAGATATCGTTGGATCCTTGCATTCCATCCTGCATCCAACTAGATATCGATGGATCCCTGCATCCATCTAGATATCGATAGATCCCTGCATCCAACTATATATCGGTGGATCCCTGCATCCATCTGGATACCGATGGATCTCTCCATCCAACTAGATATCGATGGATCTCTCCATCCATCCATTTAGAAATTGACAGATCCTTGCATCCATCTAGATATCGTTGGATCCGTGCATCCATCCTGCATCCAACTAGATATCGATGGATCCCTGCATCCATCTAGATATCGATAGATCCCTGCATCCAACTATATATCGGTGGATCCCTGCATCCATCTAGATATCGATGGATCTCTCCATCCAACTAGATATCGATGGATCTCTCCATCCATCCATTTAGAAATTGACTGATCCTTGCATCCATCTAGATATCAGTCCACACATCCACCCAGTGATGTTTAGAAGCACCCAAAAAAAAAAAAAACAGATCAGGTCTGTCCAAAGATCTACAGATACATCCATAGAGAGATCCCTACCCCTTGCTCCATCTGTCCGTCGATCCATCAAGCCGTCCACCCCTAGTCTTTTAATCCTTTTTCTATTTTATCCATATTTCAGTAAGACAGTCCAAAGGATTGTGAGCACAGCATGTATATAATGGTTTTCCCTCAGTGAGTGGTGGCTGATCCTGAGATGGACAAGTTCTTAATGTTTCACAGGTTCAATTCTAATCTGTATTTGCTATAATGTCTGCAGCCACTTCTGCTAAAGAAATGCAGCACGACGTCGCTCATTGTTGCGTCACTTTTCCCAGATATGCTGAAACTTTGCCCGCGTTTCTCTTTTCTTGTGTTTAAAATGGCTTTAATTTTCATTTCTTTATACACTGTGCATCGCATAGTAAAGCACTGACATGTATTGACAGTAACAATTCTCCATAAGAGAATTGGCCGTTCATAACTCATCTAAGCAGCCACACCTTCTCAATCACTGGGGAAAAAGCAAAGGTACAGCTCCACCTCTGATCTCAGTTATTGTGACTATGACTAATTTGTACCACATTAAATAAAGACATCAATGGCTTACCGCGATCCCTATGGAAGACATAAGTGATTCAGCATAGATGAAAGTGTAAGACTACAAATGAAATTGGGTTTCAGCGTCAGGCCTCTGTGCTCCCACACCCAGCATCGCTTCCCTGCATCGTTTTGGAGCTGAACCCGTTTCAACCGGCTGCCTCTTTTCTCTCCAATATTGCGCTAATGCATTTAATTTAATGTTCGCAGACGCAGTAATTGGTATAATATTGCTCCATAATACTTCGAAGGAAACCTTAGCGTTAGGCACTAAATTGAAATTTTTAAAGCGAACGGTGAAAACGACTGAGGGGGCAAAAGAAACCCCATTAAATGTAATTTGTTCTGCATGGCTGTGGGGGTAATGGGAAGCGAGACGCTCCTTTATGAAGTGGAATAGGTGGAGAGGTGGCTCCGGATTTGCTCGCAAAGACTGTCAACACGCTGTTAGTGGAGGTATTCAGAAAGGTGTAAGCTGTCGGCAGCCCGGGAGCGTTAAACAGCCACAGGAGGCCTGCTGAGCACACACACACACACACACACACACACACACACACACACACACACACACACACACACACACACACACACACACACACACGGCTGGTTTTCATCCCTCAGGAACAGGCGTCTATCCACGGAGAGGCTGCACCAAGAACAGCAGCTAGGAGGAAAGTTAAGGTGGAAAGCTATATTGAACTCATTTTTTATAATGTGACACATTGACATGGTATTCATTAAACAGATTCTTCTCCTTTTAAGTTTTTTGGAAGTTTTTGGATATTCAGGAATATATAAACAGATCTAAGGTCAGCACTGACTGCATCCACTACTGTATATATAACATTATAATGTACAGAGATGTGAAAAGTATGTGCCGCCTTTTAATTTTTGGACACATGGAAACGGTTTCCGATCAAACAAGTTTAAATGTCGGACAAACTTAACCTGTTTAAAGATGAAAAGCGTTTTCCAAATTGTAATTGTTAAGTGGCGCTGTGTAAAATAAAACCATCCTTTGTTCAGTCCTGAATGAATGGGCTAAATTTCCACCTGCAGCATCAAGATGTCATATAAAATCCTTTTCTGACAGCAGGTAGTGGGCTAAAAGATCTTTAAAAAAAACATTATGAACTGAACTAAGAAAATAAATTAAGAATAGATGATGAAAACATCCGTTTTGGGATGAAAGTGGTCTAAAAATACAAATATTTCTCCATACTCTCCCAAACTGCAGGAACTTATTGATTGAGGTCAAGACGAGAAGGAGGATGAAGCGATGGAAGGTGGGAAAGAAGGAAACAAACAGAAAATGAGACGACTTCAAAGCAAAGTAATGAGGTAGAGAAGAAAACAAGAATGCCAAAAAAAGGAGCACAAAGTACAATAAGAAGCTCGGGGAGGCAATTTAACCGATCTGCAAGAGAACCAAGACCGGAAAACCAAAATAAGAGAGCAGGAAAAAGGGGAAATATATGCTAGGAAAGAAGTAGGTTTGATTAAAGAAATAGAAAAGGGAAAGAACGAGCGAGAGGAAGTCAGAAAATCTAATCAAGAAATCTTCAGATTGGTTAAAATGATCCAAAAAAAAAAATGAAGCAAACCAATAATGGGTATAAAACGGTGGAGGAAGAGTACAAAATGTGACTTACAAAGAAACAAATGATGATGAACTGGAGGAAGGTAGAAATGTGATCCAAAGGGGAAGAGGAGGACAAAAAAGGGAGGGGAGGAAAAGTGATGGAGGAATAATAAGAGGAAGGAGAAGGTGAAGAGGCAGGAGAGGAGGAGGAAGGCGAGGGGGGGGGGGTCCCTGCGGAGCGCTGGAGATCAAACACAGACTCTAAGTCAAACTCCGCTGAGAGATCTTAAACCTCCTTTGTAATTGGAATTTTAAAAGTTAATACAAAGACGCTCCTTCAGTAAGATGTCTTCAGCAGATAGAAGAAGAAAAAACAAGAATGACTTTCTTTTTGTCCCTGCAGTGATGTTTAAAGCAATCGCTTTACTTTAAGCAGGAAAATTAAAGGAGATTTTCTGCAGCGGGGAACTGAAGACAGAGCGGGGAAAGCTGAAGATAGACGGGATGTTTTCAGTTGACAAGGGACAGAAGACAGCTTCACTCTGGTACATAAACCTAATAGGTTAAATAAAGCAAATAACAGCAGCTTTAAACTACCGTTTAATGTCAAGTATGGAAGGCCAGAGCTGCCAAAAAAACACAACATACTTAAAAAAGTATATGTTTCACCACTCATTACATTTTCTGTAAAACATTTTAGTTGAACTGCCTATAAAAGTCTCTTATGATTTATTGAATTATTGAATTTCCTGTTAACATTTTTTCTTCTTATATTTTATAGAAATAGGAGTCTTCATGCTACAACAATGGCTTGTTTCAGAAAAATTAAAAAAGGGTAAAAAGTTCAACAATTTTGATTACAAAACTTTAAATTGTTTTCATTTGTTGGCTTTCTATTTAGTTATATTTAGTTTTATCATACATTTGGGGTGTTGTTTTGAAAATATTGTATAATGTTTATTCCTCGCATTTATGAAGGTCTGAGCTGCCAAAAATATAAAAATAATTCAAAAGCTTAATTAGTAAATTAAAAAACCATTTCACATTTTTGTTATAAGATAGAAGGGCCAATGAAATTCAATTATACCTCAATTCTAGTAATGTAGAATTGAAAACATCTGTTGAAATTTTAGAAAACTGTCTTGGAGTAATTTCTTAACCAGGTTATGAGTGCAAACAACTGTGTGTCAGTTTTCCACGGTCTCCACAAAGACCTACTACAAAAAAAAAAAAGCTTTGACAAGTCAGGGTGAGGCTGTCAAACCCTTGAACACAAACTGTGAAGCAAAGTTGTAGCTGCATCAAGATGTGGGACTTTTTCACGGCCAACAGTAACCTGTGCAAGGCAGCGGGTTAACTTCCGAAATAAAACAGATGTCCAAGTAATATTCCTTTAAATGTGCATAGCCACGTTATTTGACTTTTTAAAATGTATGCTTCAGTGGCTTACTCTGGTTGCATGTAAAGTTTTTTATGAAAGATTATCATATCCTGCTGGTGTATTAGTTATTTTGGTGTTTTATGCTTTGTTTTTGCTCATTTTGATAGTAAATAAAGCCTTCCGTGTTCATTTAAGTTTTTAACATTAGTACGTACTGCGCATGCGCAGCAGGGGTGAAAACAAGGAAGTGGCTATCGGCTATTAGCATCTCCCAGTGGAACAATGAATAAAGGTCCAAGATCCAGTGAAAAATAAATCGCAAAAAAATATGATTCCAAGAGGGAAAAGACTGGAATGTCGCTGGGAATACAGTCTGAATGTTGGTGTTCACTGAAGCGGACGCTAAATCTGATGAGGCTTAAATGTGACACAGAGTTGACTGACGTGAGTAAATGTTCTGATATGAGGCTCTTAAAGTTGCTGTAGATCGGTTTATTTAATTAATAACGCTTGGTCTTTGATCACACTAAGCTGTTGCTTTACTGCGAGGCATTACAGAGGGTCAGACTCAGTCCGGCATTATAAACAAGTGATTTATTCATTAAGCAAAACGGCATTATAATAGTTCTGCGATACTGTCACTAGATGGCGCCACATCTGTTCACATTTCTTAATCGAGAGTGAATTATTTTTCAGCTCCAAAAGGACTATCAAAACACTATCAAGATGGTGGCTTTGTGTATATAACCTTATTTTATCATGATCAAACGGTTTTTGGTCTTTTTTTATAAGCATATTACATGGCTATATACCTTTAGGTGTAAACAATACATAGTTCTGTGATACTGTCACTAGATGGCGCCACGTCTGTTTACATTTGTTAATCAAGAGTGTATCATCTTTCGGCTCAAAAAGGAATTTTAAAACACTATCAAGATTGGTATATATAACCTTATTTTATCATGATCAAACGGTTTTTGGTCTTTTTTTATAAGCATATTACGTGGCTATAGACCTTTAACTGTAAACAAGACATAGTTCTCATGTGACGTCACATTCCAGCATTGTTGACCGCTGTGTTGGTAGGTAAAGTTCCTTTAGAAACGGCTGAGTAAGTTTGACTACTAAGGAGTATTTATTTGAGTGAGCTACTGGGCCGTTTATATTTTTTGGTTCTCTACCTCATATATGGGTCGATCCCAACAGCAGCGATTTCGTAAATGTATCGTTCTCTTGCACATTGGTCAAGAGTTTCAATATACTCTGTATTTGTTGTCATAATGTAGTTCTATTTCAGGACGACCTCCATATTCTGCAACTTTTCGTCTGACCTACAGCTTGAATGGTTGAATCTAGCAATTTAAATCAACTCCGCAAACTTCTGTCAATGAGTGTACTTAGCCAGAACTACACTCCAAGTATGTTAATGGCTAAACAAAGTGGGATTTAACTAGATATATACAGGTGTCTATTCATATATTTTAGTGTACATATAATAACCATTCGCAGACCAGGCAAAAGTACATAAATTGAAGCTTGACCCGCAAACTTTTTCCTCCTCATTGCAGCGCTGTTATACAGTCATTTACTTACACTTTATGATCTTTTATTGGCACATGCTGTCAAATATTACATTTACTTGTGTAATCTTCAATATTTTGTTATACTTCTTGTTATCAACTACATCAAAAAAAAAATTTCTTGCTCATTTCTTTCCGTTTTAGATTTATCTGGCCAATAACTTTTAAAAATATGTTTTTGACTGAAATGCAGCTGTGAATTTTCCATTAATTTCAGATGCTTGGAATACTTTCTACACCATCAGCATTATAGGCCAAGAATAAAAATGATGTCTAAATCACTTCTTACTTAATCTTACCCAGAATCCCGTGTAACGACTGCGTGGGTTGACTTTCTGAAACTGACCGACTGCAGGTAGGGAACCAGACTCCGCAGCATATAAACGGTCCTGTTCAGAAAGGTTTTGTCCATGATTTTTGGAGGACAGCGGGATGGTGGGCAGCAGTGGGAGCTGCGGAGTCTTTATTTTTCTCGGCGGAGGAACAGATGGGAGAACCTCGCCAGGGGAGGATGAATTCCGGTCAAAAAGAAGGTGACAGCAGAGCGTGACCGCCAACATGTCCGCCACATACTTCTCCCCTCTCCTCACCAACTCCCCTCGTTTCAGCAAAGCTCCCCTTTTTTTCCTACCTCCTACCCGACCGTTTGAGCAGTCTGGTGTTTACCAGCCTCTAAATTCAGTCATTTGCAGCTTCGAGATTTGAAAAGACGCTAACTTTTTAGAATATTTTTGTGTTGAATGCTTGGCTTGGTGTATTTCCAATATTTGTTGGGCCTTTTATGAGTGCTTACAGTTCACCGGATGTTTTTTTTTCTTCTTCCCCGCAATCATTTTTCGACATTCCTGATGAAGTTGGCCCCTTCCCAAATATCTGCAAGGCATGTTCATTTTTTTTTTTTTTTGCTAGTTTTTTTGGCAGACGAATGTGCAAAATCAGCCGTAACTCTCAGCGATTCAGAGCCGAGACGTGACTTTTTCACCCACAAAAAAGGCACAAAAGAAAAGAATCGTACATTTTAGAGCCCGGGATCGGGCCGTTATTAACAGCTTCGTGGTGCCTTTCTAAAAGGGACGGCAGGTAAACAGAGTGACAGATTAGATCTTCTGTCTGAAAGAGAAGAAAGGACAGATTGTCTGCGTGTTAAGTGGGTGTTGCACACAACAAAGCGCCGACTCGGGACGTGTTTGAAGGCTTTTCATGTCCTGGCGACAGGTGAAGTCTTCATAACAAGCCTGCGTCAATCACTTTCTGATGCCTCTGGTTGGGTTATTCAGTTTTACATGCTTCTTGTTGAATGTTTTGTGCGTACACAATGTAAAAATGTTTGTGCAGCACGCTGCTGGTGCATCCCAGTAAATTACGATATTCTCAAGTAGCTCGTTTATTTCTGTAATTCTGTTTAAGGATTTAACACTTAGCTTTTATTCCTGTTAATTGGGATGGTTTAGATTACAGGTACAAGGGATCACTTCCTGCAACTCAAAAGGATCAGGCCTCATTGGCTGGTTTCTAAACTCAGCCAACCTTTAAGTTACAGCTGATTGGGTTTGATCTCACCCTGTTATTCTTGTCTTCTTTCTATTTACTAATAATGGTGATAATATTTATCACCGTCATTCCAACTGAGGGTTTTCATTTGGGGGAAAAAACTACACTAATAAAAAATGTCAGAAACGGATGGATGGATGGATGGATACATGATGGATGAAGGATGGACACCTGATGGATGAATGATGGATGAAGGATGGATGATGGTGGATGGATGGATGAAGAATGGATGGATGAATGATGGATGGTGGTGGATGAATGGATGAAGGATGGATGGATGGATGGATGATTGATGTATAAAGGATGGATGGTGGTGGATGGATGGTTGGTTGATGGATGGATGGATGGATGGATGGATGGATGGATGGATGGATGGATGGATGGATGGATGGATGGATGGATGGAGGATGGATACCTAATGGATGGATAGATACATGATGGATGAAGGATGGACACCTGATGGAAACAGGCAGGTCACCTGTGTGGCAGCTCAGGTGAAACACGCAGGTGACCTGTGTGGCAGCTCAGGTGAAACGCGCAGGTGACCTGTGTGGCAGCTCAGGTAAAACACACAGGTGACCTGTGTGGCAGCTCAGGTGAAACGCGCAGGTGACCTGTGTGGCAGCTCAGGTGAAACGCGCAGGTGTCCTGTGTGGCAGCTCAGGTAAAACAGGCAGGTGTCCTGTGTGGCAGCTCAAGTGAAACGCGCAGGTGTCCTGTGTGGCAGCTCAAGTGAAACGCGCAGGTGTCCTGTGTGGCAGCTCAGGTGAAACGCGCAGGTGTCCTGTGTGGCAGCTCAGGTGAAACGCGCAGGTGACCTGTGTGGCAGCTCAGGTAAAACACGCAGGTGTCCTGTGTGGCAGCTCTGGTGAAACGCACAGGTGACCTGTGTGGCAGCTCAGGTAAAACAGGCAGGTGTCCTGTGTGGCAGCTCAGGTAAAACAGGCAGGTGTCCTGTGTGGCAGCTCAAGTGAAACGCGCAGGTGACCTGTGTGGCAGCTCAGGTAAAACACGCAGGTCACCTGTGTGGCAGCTCAGGTGAAACACGCAGGTGACCTGTGTGGCAGCTCAGGTGAAACGCGCAGGTGACCTGTGTGGCAGCTCAGGTAAAACACACAGGTGACCTGTGTGGCAGCTCAGGTGAAACGCGCAGGTGACCTGTGTGGCAGCTCAGGTGAAACGCGCAGGTGTCCTGTGTGGCAGCTCAGGTAAAACAGGCAGGTGTCCTGTGTGGCAGCTCAAGTGAAACGCGCAGGTGTCCTGTGTGGCAGCTCAAGTGAAACGCGCAGGTGTCCTGTGTGGCAGCTCAGGTGAAACGCGCAGGTGTCCTGTGTGGCAGCTCAGGTGAAACGCGCAGGTGACCTGTGTGGCAGCTCAGGTAAAACACGCAGGTGTCCTGTGTGGCAGCTCTGGTGAAACGCACAGGTGACCTGTGTGGCAGCTCAGGTAAAACAGGCAGGTGTCCTGTGTGGCAGCTCAGGTAAAACAGGCAGGTGTCCTGTGTGGCAGCTCAAGTGAAACGCGCAGGTGTCCTGTGTGGCAGCTCAGGTGAAACGCACAGGTGACCTGTGTGGCAGCTCAGGTAAAACAGGCAGGTGTCCTGTGTGGCAGCTCAGGTAAAACAGGCAGGTGTCCTGTGTGGCAGCTCAAGTGAAACGCGCAGGTGTCCTGTGTGGCAGCTCAGGTAAAACAGGCAGGTGACCTGTGTGGCAGCTCAGGTAAAACACGCAGGTGTCCTGTGTGGCAGCTCAGGTGAAACACACAGGTGACCTGTGTGGCAGCTCAGGTAAAACAGGCAGGTGTCCTGTGTGGCAGCTCAGGTAAAACAGGCAGGTGTCCTGTGTGGCAGCTCAAGTGAAACGCGCAGGTGTCCTGTGTGGCAGCTCAGGTGAAACGCGCAGGTGTCCTGTGTGGCAGCTCAGGTGAAACGCACAGGTGACCTGTGTGGCAGCTCAGGTAAAACAGGCAGGTGACCTGTGTGGCAGCTCAGGTGAAACACGCAGGTGACCTGTGTGGCAGCTCAGGTGAAACGCGCAGGTGTCCTGTGTGGCAGCTCTGGTGAAACGCGCAGGTGACCTGTGTGGCAGCTCAGGTGAAATGCGCAGGACTCACCTGTGTGGCAGCTCAGGTCAAACACGCAGGTGACCTGTGTGGCAGCTCAGGTAAAACACGCAGGTCACCTGTGTGGCAGCTCAGGTAAAACACGCAGGTGACCTGTGTGGCAGCTCAGGTAAAACACGCAGGTGACCTGTGTGGCAGCTCAGGTAAAACACGCAGGTGACCTGTGTGGCAGCTCAGGTGAAACACACAGGTGACCTGTGTGGCAGCTCAGGTAAAACACGCAGGTCACCTGTATGGCAGCTCAGGTAAAACACGCAGGTGACCTGTGAGGCAGCTCAGGTAAAACACGCAGGTCACATGTGTGGCAGCTCAGGTGAAACACGCAGGTCACATGTGTGGCAGCTCAGGTGAAACGTGCAAGTGACCTGTGAGGCAGCTCAGGTAAAACACGCAGGTCACATGTGTGGCAGCTCAGGTGAAACACGCAGGTGACCTGTGTGGCAGCTCAGGTGAAACGTGCAGGTGACCTGTGTGGCAGCTCAGGTAAAACACGCAGGTCACCTGTGTGGCAGCTCAGGTAAAACGCGCAGGTCACCTGTGTGGCAGCTCAGGTAAAACACGCAGGTGACCTGTGTGGCAGCTCAGGTAAAACACGCAGGTGACCTGTGTGGCAGCTCAGGTAAAACGCGCAGGTCACCTGTGTGGCAGCTCAGGTAAAACAGGCAGGTGACCTGTGTAGCAGCTCAGGTAAAACAGGCAGGTGACCTGTGTAGCAGCTCAGGTAAAACAGGCAGGTGACCTGTGTAGCAGCTCAGGTGAAACGCGCAGGACTCACCTGTGTGGCAGCTCAGGTAAAACGCGCAGGTGACCTGTGTGGCAGCTCAGGTAAAACGCGCAGGTGACCTGTGTGGCAGCTCAGGTAAAACGCGCAGGTGACCTGTGTGGCAGCTCAGGTAAAACAGGCAGGTGACCTGTGTAGCAGCTCAGGTAAAACAGGCAGGTGACCTGTGTAGCAGCTCAGGTAAAACACGCAGGTGACCTGTGTGGCAGCTCAGGTAAAACACGCAGGTCACCTGTGTGGCAGCTCAGGTAAAACACGCAGGTGACCTGTGTGGCAGCTCAGGTAAAACACGCAGGTGACCTGTGTGGCAGCTCAGGTAAAACGCGCAGGTCACCTGTGTGGCAGCTCAGGTAAAACAGGCAGGTGACCTGTGTAGCAGCTCAGGTAAAACAGGCAGGTGACCTGTGTAGCAGCTCAGGTAAAACAGGCAGGTGACCTGTGTGGCAGCTCAGGTGAAACACGCAGGTCACCTGTGTGGCAGCTCAGGTAAAACACACAGGTGACCTGTGTGGCAGCTCAGGTGAAACACGCAGGTGACCTGTGTGGCAGCTCAGGTGAAACGTGCAGCATCAGCAGCTGGAACAGCAGCACCAAGCGTGTCAGCCATCTCCCATCATGGCCGCTTTCAGCCGCTGCATGTACTACAGTGTGATGCGAGAGGACACAAACAGCCTCCCAGTGGCGTGTTTCACGTGTGAATACCCAGCATGCATTAGGTGGCAGTGGGTAGGTGAGCCTGGGGCGAAATCATCGCTCCACGCTCGATTGTGTAGGAGGGCCGTTTTAACCCGGCGCCCAGGGGCCCACATAACCTCAGCCTGGGCTTCTAATACTCTGCCTGTCCAGCAGAGACGGACGCAGGGCTGCTTGTGCACACAGACAGCATGAAAACGAATTATTTTAGTCATCAGATGCAAAGAGCTGGATGTTGACAATCTGCTGGGACGCAGCTTTGTGCATATTTAATCCTCAGATAATCAGTTATTCACTCAGAGTTTCTGCAGCTTTATTGATTGCGCTTCAGCTGCAATTTTCATTAATATTTCACTATTTTTTTTTCTTCTGTCAAAGAAAAGCTCGACCTGCAAGGGGTTAAAGATTTGATCAACAAACTTCAGTTATGAATAATTTGGAATATTTTGAGAATTTCATCGGTTGTGCTGATGCAAATGAGATCGTATCAGGCCAGGTTGTGTATTTTGAAGTGAATTTATGTTTTTTTTCTCCTTCTGCCTTTTAAACTAAACAGATAAATCTGTGTCCCTTCTGTTTTGTCTGTGCGCCAATGACTCCCAATGAAAATGCATTATTGAATGCTTTACAGTTGCAATTTCCTGTTTGTTGTTTATTCTCTTTAAAAAAAATACACTGTACTGTAAACCCTCTCGTTTGCACACCAGAGAGGAAAAGAATCGATCAACTTTAACAACTTATTCTAATATTTAAATATGCAATTCTACCAATTTCACTTCTTGTTCTCTACTTTTCTAGAAGAAAACATTTCCAAAAACAAATAATCGTAATATATCTATCTATCTATCTATATATCTATATATATATATATATATATGCCGAAAATGAATTCAATTGAATTAGCCTGTAATTTGTAAATATATTTAAAAAAAACTAAGTAGAAATGACAAAAGATTGAGTCTTTATTGACTAAAGCTCCATTTAAAGGATAGAAAATTCTGAGGATTTGTGAATATTTGTGAGAACTGTAGTCATACCTGAAAACTTCTTGATAGGTTCAAATTAATACTTAATAAAGAAGCTCCTGTCTTTCTAATAGATCCATACATAGTATTTCCACAGCAACATTTGTTTTTGTCTGAGGGACTCGGGTAGAGATGTTTTTTTTTTTTTTTGTTTTTACAGACTTCTTACAAACATAAACAAAATAACAAAAAAAATGTGAGAATTTAATGAAAATGGAAGAAAAAAATAAAGAAATGCATCAATAACGACGCTTTATTCACCATACGTCAACTGTAAAGGGTTGAAAATTATGATAATTCATGAACATTTCTGATTTAGGTTAAAGAATGACGTTAACGGCATTCTTAAAAACAATTAAAACATATTTTTTCCCATTGCAGACCCTGAAGGGCTGACCTTCAGTCATGATCTGATCTACAGGGGAAAGAAAGGCTCTCACACAAACCATTAGGGGGGGGGGTGTGTGGATGACACATTCAGTCAGATCTAAGTTGCTGCAATGATAGTGATGCGTTGTTAAATTAAGAGGACTGCACCATCTTGCTCTGCACAAACACACACGTCTGAATCCACACCCGTAAACCCCCTCCACACACACACACACACACACACACACACACACACACACACACACACACACACCCACCCACGGTCTCTCGAGCTTTAACCAGACAAACTGAACAAGGAGACTCCGATCCAAGAAAACAGATGCTGCTACGCACCAACACATGCAGAGCTGGGTATCAGTTTTTAGCATCATGTTCGTCACATGTGCTCCTTCTCCGTCGCATGCTGCACACACACACGCACACACGCGTGCATCGAGGATGAAAAAATTAAATGCATGCATGTGTCTACTGGAGGAGGAGTTATCATCATCAAAAATGAACTCCAGAAGCTTTTTCAGGCCAGAGAGTCCAGGAAGTAACTTTTATCCTAGCATTACGCTTATACGGCAGCACCCTGGGAAAGAAATATCACTTCAAGTCCACGATAGACTTTGAAATATTCTTTCCAGGACACATCCAACGATGGTTCTGGTGGGAAAGAGTGGAAAAAACAAAACAAAAAGAAACATCCTACCTGGATGAAATGGGTCAGAGGAGGAAAGTCCCAGGTTGTCATAGCCTGAAATAATGTTATGTTATGAGGAATTGTAATTCAACTTAAAAAAAATTCAATATAGTAGATCTTTATTGATAATAGAGGAAAAACCAATTATTAATACCTTTTTATTTGCTGAACAAACACGTATTCGCCCAGTAAAAAAAAACAGCTTCTGTTTCACGGACAAGCGTTTCCCCCGATAGGTGGTGAAAACTTTCTGGCAGAATGTAGAGCAGATTTAATTAGTGCGACGCAGACACTGTGAACAGGGAACGTGACGGTGATCCGGGGTCAGGGAGATCGCAGGCTGAGGTGAGATATAATGAATCTGTCTGCAAAGACATTCACACACCAGCGTTTGTTTCTTTGTTCTGGCCTCGCGTCGCTGCTTTCACATTTATTTTAGCTTTTCTCCTCTTTTATTTTTTCTTTTTCCTACGGGGTGGGTAAATGGAGCCAGAAGAAGAAGAGAAAAAAAATAAAAAACAGCCACAAGCTATAAAAGTAAATACTTTTTTGTGTGTTTTTAAATTGCAGTGGTTTGTCCGTGCGACCAAGCGAAGCCATGAATGGCCGCTCCGACTCCCGGATCCTCGCATCCACGCGTTGTCAATCCGTCTCCTGCGTCCTCCCTCTCCTCCTCACTGAGAGAGAGAGAGAGAGAGACGCTCCAGCTCGGGGCGTTTTTGGCGCAGGACCGGCACGCCGCCACGCTGAGGGAGGCAGGTGTTAATTACCGAGCGAAGCGGGAGCTAAAAAGGTGGACGCTCGGAGACTGAGAGATTTGACACCCTTCCCCACGCAGACGTCGCCACCTCGCACAACCCGCAGCATCAGCCACAACAACGCACCTTTGTTCCCCAATTAGAGGCCCCCACAGCTCGCGGCTCCGCGCGCGCGTCATCGCCACCACGGTCTGCAGGCTCGTACCTGAAGAACAGATTTCAGAGCCTCGTAGGTGCAGGTACGGACTTTATATCCGCCTAAATGAAGATTTGCACCAGAGGTTGACAAATGGGAGAAACCTGAGCTTGTGCAGAACCTAAAGATACACCCACACATGCACCCGGGCCTCCTAGACCTCTAAAAGCACACAGATCAGGACTCCACCCTAAAAAAAAATAGTATTAGTCTCTGTAGTGATTATCTTTCATGAATTGTAGTGATTAACATGCAAAAGATGCACTTTTTAATCATTATTGAATCATTTTTAAGATGATTAGCCCAACTAGGAAGCTTGAAACGAAGCCCTAGCCCAACTAGGCTTCGTTTCAACTGCTTTTAAACTCCAACGTCATACCAATCTTTTTTTTTGTCACAAACAACAGCTGAAATAGCCATTTTTTTATTTATAAGTGACGTTCTTTTTAAGTTTTAAGTTTGAAATTCAGACATTTCAATTGCTCCCTTTAATAAGGGGAACCACAAAGTTTCGCATGTGGGGATCCTCAGGGATCCGTTTTAGGCTCTTTGCTACACTGCAAAAAGGGAACTAAAAGTAAGTAATGTTTTCTAGAAATTTATCTATTTTTCATTGATTTGAGCAGGTAAATAAGACCATTTGCCAATGGGATTAGTAGTTCTACTCCTAAAATAAGATATTTAGATATTCTGCACTTGAAATAAGATGGAGATAAATTGTTCCTACTTTAAGTGCAAAACTCTTATTCCATTGGCAAATAGTCTTATTTACCTGCTCAAATCAAGAAAAAATGCACTAATTTCAAGAATAATTTACCTAATTTTAGTTCCGTTTTTGCAGTGTATTCCTGCTGAATATGTTGCCTTTTAGGTTCTTTATTAGGAAACATAACTTAGTCTGTCATCGGCTCGAAGAAAGCGCTCATAAAAACAGGGAGCTTCGCTGAAACTGCTACAGAACTGTATAAGTGATGAAAGAGCTTAGAGAAAGTAGAACTTTTCAAACTTTACAGACAATAACATGGAAGTTGTTTGGTATGGAAACTTTTCGACACACCTGCAGATCCTGGCTCTTGAGCTTCTGAGCAGGAACCTGGGTGTATTAAAGGCTTTCTGGAGTTAGATGAACAGTTGCAAGATCAAGCTTTTTAATAGTAGATTAGTTGTAAAAAGGTGATGTTGACCTGTAAAATCATTTAAATCATTATTTTTTGTACGCACGTCTCATATTACAGCCGCGTTTAAATCTATTCTAAAAACTGGACTCACCGTGGCATGTGATCTCAGTAGAGGAGATTTTTTGTAGAATTTGTGCTTTTCCTTTAGCATAACTATGAAGCAACATCCATTATATGTAAAACGTGCTACATAAATAAACCGGAGATTGACATTTTATGAAAACATATTACACAGTATTCATATTTATTTGGGTTCCAATCTCTCCTTTGGGCCAGTTAACACGTTAAAAATGTTACAGATTATGACTTTAGATTCAAACACAACTTTAAACAACCCTATGCAGATAGAAGCTACATGATATCTTCTGACAACTATAAGTGTAAAAACATTCACTTTCATTAATTTATTTAATAAAAAAAATGTGAAACTAATGTCTACCTGCTCTTTGGGAGGTGCGAGATAATCAGCTACAGATGCAGACTTTATAAACAACAGAGTCTCTGGTTGAATCTGAAAGCAATTATTTCCTGAAATTTGATAAAATTGGGAGTTTATCAACAAGAGAAACCTGTAGTTACAAAAAGATGATTTTTTTTTTTAAAAACGAGAAAATGTTTAGCTAAAATATCCTGCCAGGAGATACTGTCAGGGACTTCAAAGAGATTTATACATGCAAAAACATTAACATTCATTTAAAGACCTATCAAGCCTATTGTCTCACTAAATTAGCGAAAAACAAACCGGACCTTAATGAATTTATGGAACCTGTGGAAAACTGGGCTGGTCTTCCTGGCACAGCACTGAATCATACTTGAAGAACAGTGACTTTTTTTAGTAGGTAACTTTACATCAGAGACCACAAAAATCCCATGTTTGGTCCCACTTGGTTCCACTTTAGGGCCTCTCCTATTCTATATCTACATGTTCCCCCCTTAGCTCAGATTATAACAATCAACAATATCAGTTTCCATAGTTATGCAGATGACACACAGCTATACCTTACAATGTCCCCAGGTGACCATAAACCTATTAGGGCATTGGCTTGATGCATAGAACACATCAATACATGGTTGTGCCGTCATTTTCTTTAGCTGAATAAAAACAGGACAGAAGTAATGGTTTTTGGTCCAAAGATCAATATTTAGCACACAGCTTCAGTTTCTACAGCTAGAAACCACAGATCAGAGCTGAAATCTCAATGATGTGATGGACTCAGACCTGAATCTCTAAAACCATTTAAAGATAATTATAAATTCTGCTTTCTATCACCTGAAGAACATTTCCAGGATTATAGGACTAATGTCTCAGCATCTTTAGTAGAATTGATCACTGCAACTGTGTTTTCACAGGCCTGCCTAAAAAGCTGATCCAGAACGCTGCTGCCCGCGTCCTCACTAAGACTAAGAAAGTAGAGAACATCACCCCAGTTCTAAAGTCCTTACACTGGCTCCCTGTATCTCAGAGAATAGACTTTAAAATACTTCTGTTAGTCTATAAATCCCTGAATGGCTTAGCACCTAAATACATTACAGACTTGTTATCGGTGTATCAACCCTCCAGACCACTCAGGTCTTCTGGCTCCAGCCTACTCTGCATACCTAGAACCAGAACTAAACAAGGAGAAGCAGCATTTAGTTCCTATGCTCCACTTATCTGGAACAAACTTCCAGAAAACTGTAAAAGTGCTGAAAGCCTGAGTTCTTTTAAATCAAGAGTAAAAACTTATTTAGGACTGTCTTTGACTGTTCTAGTTAAACTGTTTTACTGAAACATTATTAGTTCAACTTTGTAGTCCAACTGTTTTTAAGGTTAGCTTTTAGCTTCTATTTTCCCATGTTCTATATTTTATTCCTACTTGCTTTTATTCTGTTTTATTTTCCTATATTTTAATCATGCAAAGCACTTTGCATTGTCTCTGCACTGAAATGTGCTATACAAATAAATAAACTGTTTTACTGAAACATTAAAGTTTGTAGCCCAACTGTTTTTAAAATGACTATTTGCTTTTAGTTTCCATTTCCTATGTTTTATTCCAACTGTTTTTCACTTTCACTTTTGTTGCGTATTATCATTTTCCTATGTTTTAATCATATAAAGCACTTTGTATCGTCCTTGCACTGCAATGTGCTGTACACATAAATCTGCCTTAAATCGACTTTAAAAGCCTTAACTTTTACCTGAAATGTCCCTATTTAGGCTTCCATACCCAACAGCTACAGGTAGTGACTTAAACAGCAGAGTCTCCAGTTGAATGGGACAATGTTAACTCCTTGTGTACGTCCATTTAAGTCCTTCAGTCCTCCCAGTTGCTGATGATGGGGACGTCAGCAGATGCTGTGTGTAGTTCTAAATGACATTCATTCAAGGAGTTAATCACTTTCCAGGCTAGTTTTGGGCATGAAATGGCTTTTTTTAGCTGGCCTCTGTCCTCCCAGTGGCTACAGCTAAGGTCCATATCAACACCATCGTTTTCAGTCCAAAAACAAGAGCAGATTTAGGGATTTTTTTGAAACACCACAAATCTAAAAACGCCAGGTGTGCACCTGAAACGCTTGCATGTGAATAAACTTTTCATCCAAATAGCAACGGTGAGAAGCCTTCTGAACAAACAGAGTCACCGAGTAAATCCGACAGATGGGATTTGTGCCTGGAAAACCTCCGTTTACGCTATAAAAAAAAACACCCTTTGTTCCTCCAGTGGGGTAAAAATAGCAATTTTCTCTTGGGTCAGTTTATCTGCTGGTCTTCTATTTTGTCGCGCCGCAAAAATGAAATGATGTTCTTGAGGGGAAAGGGCGGCAAATTCCTGAAGCATAAACCATTTTTTTTTTGCCCAAGAAGAAGCACTCAGCCGCCTTCCTGAACGCTATAACGACGGGATCAGACCTCACTTCTGACTGCTCGACATTAACCGTTAGGTTTTTGTCTTCATCCTCCTAAAATACTTTGATTGTTCTGCCTGTGGTGGAGATGTCGGCTTGATTTTGTTTCTGTCTCTTTTTTACAGACTCCTGTTTGATGCCTCGGGCTCTTTTGGCTGCTCAGAATCAAACGTTATTTTACCTCAGAGAGCTTCTGAGAGCCGAGCCGCCGCCGCCGCGGTTTGATCTGATTCACGCTCCGTCTGCGCGCTGCTCAGGTAAATAAAGCCCGGCTAACAGTTTCAACATAATTAATCACTGTGCACACAAAAGCGTGTCCCTTTGTGCATCCAGCTTGTTTCTCTGTCTTCCCAACTCTTTCTGGGGGAGGAGGATGGCGGTGGAGGAGGAAGAGGAGGAGGAGGAGGAGGAGGAGGTGCGGTCCCTCCTGGCAGCTGAAGCCGGTGAAGATCTGTGACAGATGGGGCCGAGTCACAAAACTCACAGCCCTCAGGCGAAATTCATCCCCCGAACTTTCCACAGGGTGCCCAGATTTACCTGATCAGAGAGATGTGGACGGGTGTGTGTGTGTGTGTGTGTGTGTGTGTGTGTGTGTGTGTGTGTGTGTGTGTGTGTGTTGGGCTCTAAAATTTGCAAAGGAAGCTAAAGCAGCCTGGCCGCCTGTCATGGCTGACACAGAGCCCATCTGCCTCAAACCTGTGGCGTTCTCACACACACACACACACACACACACACACACACACACACACACACACACACACACACACACACACACACACACACACACACACACACACACACACACACACACACACTCCCCGTGACAGATGCGCACACACCATCCCCTAAAAAAAAAGGACGTACCTCCCCTCGGATGAAAATGAAACACAGATAGACCTTATGACGGCTACACATGTCGCCAGCTTTGCATACCTTTAAACACGCTGGGGCCTAACTTTGAAATTCACACACACACACACACACACACACTGAGAGATGAGCTATAAAAGACACGGCTTATGCGTCCCATATGTGATGCCACATTGAATTTCCGGTGTTTTTTTTGTCGTTTTTTTTTTTTTTTTCTTCTCCTAAGCTCTTGGGCTCCATTTTTGCTTGACAGTGCAGAGGTGCTTGGATTCCTGCTTGTTGTCGTCCCAAACGTCGCGACAGCAAGCGGCTGTTTTAACTGCCGCAAAGACTTCTGGACACCAAAGCTGGTTCAGCAACTGCGAACTCTGAAATACCAACCAGGAGTCGACATTTAAAAAAAAAAGAAGAAAAAAAAAACAGCGTTTGACCTTTTATGTTGTGCATGTAGCGATTTTTGATGTTGATATTTTATTTCCATGTAGTTCAATGATCTAACGAGGCTTTTTAAAGCTTTTCTTTGCACTTTGGTACCTTTTGAAGCCTGTGCTTAAAATCAAAAGATGAACCAACCCGTTTTAAAAATTGGATCTCAAGGCCAATGACAGCCGTTTCCATTCATTTGTTAAATCGACCAGAAAAGCTTAGCCAGCAGAAAATAGGATTTCAGCATCAAGAAGGTGATTCCGAAAATTAAAACATAACATCTGATGTTACAGGATTACGAACCAGCCACTCAGGTGCTATGTGAAGGTAGCTAAGAAACACTGAGCTAGAAAAGTAAAAATTATAAACCCTTTTCACTTTCTTACATAATCTCCTTTTCATTTGAACAGCATTGGAAGACCTCCCCTCACTGTGCTTTTAACGTTATAGCATCCACACTGGCTGATTGAGGCCGACTCTCATTTTTTCTGTAATAGTAAAAATCAGTATTTACAGCTCTAACACTTATAAAACTGCAACTCAAATGCCCCAGCAGGGACTAAAAGTTAATTCTTCATCCCAGGCAACACTATGAAGATGATCTATGAGTGCTGATGAGGAGTCCCTCACCTCAGCATGCAGGATGCTTGAAACTAAAAGACGAGCTTACAGCCTGACTTATTCTTGATTAACTCAGACAATAACTGACCACTTGAAGGCACTCTGAGCCTTATACATTTCTTACATGTTTTTTTTCAGCCATCAAATATAACAAACTGATCTCACAGCAAAAGATACCCTGATCTAACGCATCCGTACACAGAACCAGGCTCAGTGTGAACGGTCATCTGCCTCGATCAACTCCAAATACTTAGTTAAAGTACATAAAAAATACTCTTGTGCTGTAAAGACATGGCAGAATTTTATGTTCTACACAATCCTCTCAATCCATCATGCTTAGACCTACATACAACATGTTTTTTAATACGCCGGGATCCACGGCTTTCTCACTCAGTTTGAGTTTAGTGCCTCACCCTTTACTGAAGGAAGCTATTCCTAAACTAAAGGGATGAACCAATGGTGCGTCTGCTTGTGATAACTCACAGACAACTTGGCTGATTGGCATCAACGACAAACTCATACAATGTAAAATTCTAACGTATGCTCAGCAAACAACTAAACACTGGTAGAAAGCTACATTTTAGCTTACTAAAAGCTAAAATTTTAGTAAATTTTAGCTAGTAAGCTAAAATTACATATTTAGCTAGTAAGCTAAAGCTATATTTTAGCTTACTAAAAGCTAAAATTTTAGCTATTAAGCTAAAATTACATATTTAGCTAGTAAGCTAAAGCTATATTTTAGCTTACTAGCATGCTACCGTATCAATGCTAAATCATAGATTAGGCTAATTAAGGCTAAAAAAACTGATTATCTTGTAATCTTATGAAGAAGTCTTCATCAGTATTTCTACATAGTTTCCCTACTTATTTTCACAAAAATGTCTTTTTAGGATTGACATTCCCCAAAAAAAACAGTAAAAATATTTTTTATTGTAATTTTTCTTTAAGACTTAAACTTCCAGAGAGTTTTTTTTAACCCTGTCCCTTTCTTTCCTTGTTTTTTCATTTCTTTTACAACAACTTTTCTCATTTTTAGGCACATAAAAGCAAACTCTTGTTCAGCTACCAGTGCAGATCTTCCCTTAACAGAAAAGAAAAAAAACCTATATGCTAGTGAAAAACTATTGCAGTGATTTAGTGAAGAACGTAATGGGTTCGGAACCACTTTCTTTCCAGAACTTAGGCAAAACCCAAAAGCAAAACATTAACCAGGCTGGCCAGTCGGTTTTAGGTCAATAGGCGGTAAATTTGTAAAAAGTTGCTGCATGCATTCTTCTTTTGACAATGCCTCGCTCCAGCACACCGAGGGTTAACAGCAGTCAGGAGGAAATGCCTACTTCACTTCGTTTCTGGGCTATTTCCTGTTGGACAAGATCAACAAAGCGCTGGCAGATCAACAAGCATGAATCATCCCAATATAGACTCTTTTTTCTTTTCTTTTTTTTTTTTTTATTTCCACATCTCGCAGTTGGAGCTGATGCTTCTGTCCGGAAAAAAAGCTCAAGTGTTGCAGCTGAGGAAGGAGTACATAATTCCTCAAACGTTACGACCGGGAGGAGGTCAAAGGTCATAGTCATAGAGTTCAGGGTGCGAGGGATTTCTGGATGCGCTAGTTGGCGGGGGTCGAGCGAGGAAGCGGTAAATGGAGGAAGATTCAGAGGCTGAGATGGGTGCGATGATACAATGGAGCTCATAAAACAGTTTAACCTTAGGAAACCAGATCATTTCAGATTCTGACGTTTGTTTTTTACACCCTTGGCAGAAAAAACTGACACAAATCGTCCACACTTACTGCTTTTAAGTCTTCTCCAGTGCTGTGGGGCAATGTTAGCCCACTCCGCTATGCAGGACTGCTAATTCATTTGGATTTAAGACCAGACTTTGACTAGGCCACTCCACATTTTTAGTAGTTGACTTGCTGGTACGTCTGGGATTATTGTCCTGCTGTGATAACCCAGTGAGTTCTAGCTAATGGTCACAACCGGACGGAGGGATAGTGTCCATCCATCCTCCATGTTCAGCTGGACAGCAGAATTCACGGTTCTGGCAAATGCAGCAGCAGAGCAGGCCCAGAACATCCCCCACTGTGGTTCCCACTGTGGTTCTCTGCAGGCCCAAACCCTCAGAAATAGCTTAGTAACCTTTGTTTTGTCGCTTTTTGGCAACTTTCAGCCTTTTTTCAAAGTAGACGGGTTCAATTGGGCGGATTTCTTGTTTGTTTGTTTTTTGCGTTTGTTGTTTCTGATGAAACTAAGCTAAAAATGAACTGAAGTTTTTATATGATTTAAGACGAGGGGGGATTACTTTTTCAATTCAATTCAGTTTTATTTATATAGCGCCAATTCATGAAACACGTCATCACAAGGCACTTTCCACACTGCAAAAATTAAACTAAAAATAAGTCAAATTTTCTTGAAACGAGTGTATTTGTCCTTGATTTGAGCAGGTAAATAAGATTATTTGCAATGGAATGAGATTTTTGTACTTAAAATAGGAACAACTCATGTTCATCATCTTATTTAGAGGGCAGAATAACTAATTATTTTATTTTAGGGGTCTAAATACTCATTCCATTGGCAAATCATCTTATTTACCTGCTCAAATCAAGGACAAATACACTCGTTTCAAGAAAATTTGACTTCTTTTTAGTTCTGTTTTTGCAGTGCAAAGTCAAATTCAGTCAGATTATACAGATTGGTCAAAAAATGTCCTATCCTATTTTCTTATAGATGCATGTTTGATTGGAGAGCGTTGTCCCTTAAATGAAGATATGTGAAAAGAGCTTCTTGTATTTACTCTGGTTGTCTTTGTCACTTATATTAAAACGTGTTTGACGAGCTAAAGACATTTTATAGAGACAGAAAGGGAAAGAAAACCCCAAAATAAATCTATAAGGGAGTGAATACTTATCACAGTGCTGTGCTGAGCTGAGGGGGTAAATATTTTACCGCTGATCGTCCAATGAGCCGTTTGAAAAAGTTCAGAACAGGCGTTTGTGGTGGAAAAGCACAAACTTTTGGCTTTGCAACTTTGCAGTTTTCACTCGCATATCCAGTTCTGAAGCACTTGATAAGCAGCGAGTAAAAAAGCATCAGGGTACTTTAACTGTTTGTTTGTTTTGGTACGCCACGTTTTCAGCGCAAGCTGTCCCAATCAGCGCGTATTAAGCGTCTTAATACACGCTGGATTTCGGCTGCTTTCGCGTCCAAACTTCTGCTGCTGGGGACGAACTTCAAGAAGCCCGTCAGGAAGTCATTTTGGTTTCTGTTAACAGAAACCCACGTTGAAAAGAAACCCTGAGCCAAACAGTTTTTTTTTTTTAAATCCCTGCTCCTTTATAGAGCTACAACAAGGAATAATAACCCCTGGAGCGATGAGGTTTTTAACACAATGATGGCTCTTCCTACTTTGTGTTTTTTTTTTTTTGTTGTTGTTGTTTTTTTTCCCCCTCCCTGCTTTTTTTTGGAAGGGAACTCTGCAAACGTTCCCTGGAATGGATGGGAAGAGGAGATAATGAAACAGAAGGGAGGTTTTAGACCAAGAATCTGCCACGAAGAGCCAAACAAAAAGCAAGAAGAGAGAGAAAGCAGAGAATATTGGAGAAATCACACACGAGAGAAAGAAAATTGATATTTTTCTTTTGTCTTCATAAAGAAAGTCTGGGGTGACGGAGGGCGAATCTCAAACTGAATCAGAAGTAGAGCACCTTATGCACGCTTGGCACGCTCCTTGGCACCCTTCTCAAGCGCCGCCGCCGCTGCCGCACGTGGAAGCGCTAAACTTTTCGTCACCTTTAATTGTCGAGAGTGAACTTTGAGACGCTCCGGACCTCCACCCACCGTCGGCCCTGCAGGCCGCAGCCCGGCGCTCGCGTGTCGCAGAGAGCTGGGTTTCAGGTCTGAAGAGGGAGGAGGCGGGTTTAAGTGGAAGTGAAACATTTAATAACGGAATAAATTATCAAAAAAAAATCTCTGGAAGGAGGTAGGTTGGCTGCCTGTCCCTCTTGGGCGAGACGTCGATCTTTTGGAAGAAAACCCCCCGTCCGTCTCTCCCTTGGACATTGGTTTTTTAAAAACGCGGGGTGTGGGTGGAGTGACGAGATGCATGACTGATTAATAACTCCCCCCCCCCCCACCCACACACTTAAAGGCCGCAGTTGCTTCTTTTTTTTTCTCCGTTCATTTAACTTTAATCTATAAAGGTAAAGCCGGGCTGGATGGCTCGGGGGACAGCGGCCGGCGTCAGGAGAGCTCGGGTGGAGAAAACAAGCCGAGGCCGTCAGCGTTCGAGGCGCCGCCATAAATAATGCACCGCCTCTAAAGAGGAAAAGCCTCCTCCAGTCGCTGCAGACGAACGGGGGAAGCGGCGAAGAAGACAAAAAAAAAGCGGAGGATGATTGATGCTTTGTATCTGGTTCTTTTCCACCTTTCTGACAACTCCTCAGGAACGATTTCTGGGAGGTCAGGCGACGCTCTGAGGTCCCCGTCATCATCTGCACAGGAAATACCATCTCACCTCCTTGTGGCCACATGTTCTCCCATCTAGACGCCATTTCCAAACTCAGATTCAGGTCATCAGAAGTTTTTTTTTTTTAAAGCCACATTTCCAGATGTCAGGTTTGATTGGCTCAACCGTGACACGAAATGCGCCGTTATTGAGGTTATTCGATAGTTACTTATGCATGTACGGCTTCATAAAATTCACATGCACCTATGTGCATGTAGTACCTGAACGCATCGTGTTCCTGAACTTCCTACCCGCGCTCTAAAAGCTCCTAACCTCAGGTGTGCATCTCCAGCTCGGCTGCAGGGAGCTAAACACAGATGCATATTTTATGGAACAAAAACCTCAAAGCAGAACCTAGATATTAGTCACTTTAGTAATTAAAAATGTATATTGCTCTGTGCCGTCTCACGTTGTGCATTATTAAACACAGATTTCTTTTTTTTCTTTTTTTCTTTCCCTTCCCCTCTTCTCCTCAAACTTACATCGGCTCAAAAGGATTTTTAATGCGAAACACTCCCTCGGAGTGGCTGCGAGCACTTCGCCGGGCTCCTCCGGGTGAATTAGCAGACGTGTAGCAGATGAGGAGAACAACGGTGAATTTGTATTGGCAGGCGTTCCCGCGCAGGTGCCTCAGACAGGAGCGCTGTAATTACAGCAAATCACATTTGTTGGAGGCGAAAGGCGCAGACAGTCGAACACGGAAAAGGGGAAACGGCGCCGAGAGGACCTGTTATTACAGCAAAAGAGGTAAATGGGGGAAATGAAAATACGGTGCAGGGCTGTGGAAACGTCTTCGCTCCCTCACATATCGTCATATTTTCAGATTTTTATGTGTCAGATCAGTCGCTTTTTTTCAATCTCATACAAAGCTAAATTGATTAACTCCAAAATATGTTATTCTAAATGATGGTTTTACTCACTAAGGTGAAGGAAAAACTGGCTCCAGGTCAAACTATATTGGCCCCAGTAGCTGACAACGAACCACAGTGGTGCAATATCACGAGCTACAGCGAGCTGACCGGCATGTAGAACCAAAAAAACGCTTCAATAGAACCAGTCAACATGAAGTAGGCTAAATGTTTTCACTTCAAGCTCAGTCTAAAGGAATTTTACACCAGCTAACCTCTATCGGTCTGCAAAGGGTTACAAAATCATAATCTAAGGCTTTGAGAATCCAGAGATCTCAGTGAGAAGCATAATCCACAGATGTAGAAGACTGGGAGCAGTGGAGAACTACTCCAAGAGCCCATCAGCTACTCGTTCAGGAGGTCTCAGAAGAACCCAGGACAACATGTAAACCTCTACAGGTCTCATTGCCCAAGAAAAGTCTGAGTTGATGATATAACAATGAGAAAACCATACTGGGGGGGGGGGGGGGGGGAACGGGGGGAGCAAAAGCCGCAGCATCTTTATGATGCCTAAGATTTCTGGGAAAATAGGAAGATGTAAGTTGGGGTAACTTAGTCGAAAGGTGTGTCTGTTTACATCTGCAGTAAATTCTTTTGAGATGATCTGGAATTCATCAAACAGGCCATTCATGCAAGAAGACCGTCCAATGTGGGCATTTGGTCCAACTGCCATGGTAAAAGCAAAATTATTTTCCAAGGTGACGTTTGTATGAGTAAAAATACAGATTCAGGCGTTTTTCTAATTGAAGTTGAACAAGTGGTTAAAGCTATAGTTGGTAATCCTGTTCATAACCATTTTTTGGTATAGTGTACATTATGTGTTCAGAAAAAGGAGGTTCAAAAATTAGATCTCTTTGAGAGCTGCTGTTCTGTAAAAAACTCTAGTGGTTATGTTTCCGGTTAGCTTAGCGGTTAGCGTAGCGGTTGGCTTAGCGATTAGCTTTATTGTTTATTGTCGCTCCGCTGCTCTCACCATATACTTTTAAAAAATGTCCGAGAGTTGCAAGAAGCAAACTGCGTTCAAGTTTAAGAGAAAAGGAAGACCTCAGTAGAAAGATAAATAAAACCAGAGTGGATTTGGAAGATTTTTTTCCATACGATCCCCCTGAAGAGCGAGTAAGACGGTCTTTGACGTGTGCAGTTATTCAAAGGGACTTCCAGAACTCTGCCTTTAGTAGAGTAGTCTAAAAAAAAAGTCAAATGCTTACATTTATACAATATGCATGTGACTTGACTGGTTGTTGAAATTATATCAACAGATAAAAATGTTCTGTATTTACTGACCGTTTCTCTGGGCCACTGAAAACCCGAAACGGGCCCCATTTGGAGCCCAACATAAGACTTCACAGGTTTTCCCCACTCACTGGTCTCTCTCAAGAAAACAAACCTTAGTTGGCCCTAGTCCTCAAACTTTTTATTAGGAACCAATAGAGATTTTCAGTCAGAAAAACACGATTGTCATTTTACGGCACCATAAGATTGTCCTACGGGTGAAATCTGCTATCAAAAATCCCACATGGGTCTCTTTGTGTCATCCACTTTTTGGGACCCATAAGCAGTTTTCACATTCAAAGCCTCTAAAAAAAAAAAAATCCCTCATGGCCCATTAACCCAATTGCCTTTTTGATCCTGTTGAGTTCGTCTGACACACGGTACATTTTACAGATCCTACAGAAACCCCTCATACGGCTTGTGTCATCTCCTTTATGAGACCCATATTACTTCTGTGATTATTTTCCCCGCGTGGGGACAGCACTCAATAATCCCACAAGATCTACCTTGTATTGTAATTCATACAAAACCAATATAGGTTTTGTATTTTAGACTCCCGTATTTTCTGCAGGTAACACCACTGTGGGTATTTATACAAAAATCCCACGTGGGTCCTAAATTTAGTAATAGTTGTGGGGCCCACAATCCCTTTGGAGACCATCTGAATCGTGATGTGCACCGGGCCCATAAAGGGTTTTCCCTAATGAGTAACATGAGATTTTTATATGAGTAACCCAAGGTGTGGATCTATTACCTACATGAGAGTCTTGTGTGGGTAGTCTACTGTTGTTTCCCGTATGGGGCCCTAACAGCTTTGCTTACTAGAACCTGTGGGTTTTTTTCTGCAGGTAGCCCCACAGTGGGCCACCAACAGAACTCATATGGTCGTCCACTTGTTGCCATTGTCTGTGGACGCCCCTTTGGCTTTACCACAGAAAAACCTTATGGGCCTACCCAGTAGTGTCGCCCATATGTAGCTGGAAGACCTTTAGACCTTCATCAGCGGCACTCACCCTATTTTTCCAAAAAAAATTAAAAAACACAAAGCAACTGGACTTGTTTTCCGTAATTGAAGACGTTTCGTTTCCTCTCCAGGAAGCTTTCTCAATTCAAAAAGTCTGAAGTAATGATGAGTACCATGCTTTATACTACTGCCCAAACAAAGGCCTTGTAGTATAAAGCTTGGTACTGCATCATTACTCCAGACTTTTTGAATTGAGAAAGCTCTCTGGAGAGGAAGCGAAACGTCTTCAACTACAGAAAACAAGTCCAGTTGCTTTGGGTTTTTTTTACTTTTTTTTGGAATGACCATGACCTGGATGACTGAGAACCTTCACCAGCATACCTCACCCTATTTTGATGTTAACATGCATTATGTAGCGAGGGATAGCTTTGGGTATAAGCATTGGTTGACACTAATCGAAACTACTTTAGTCTTGAGCTAAATCAGTTATTAATTAATGTATAACTCTTAAAAAAAAATGTAATTATTTCAGAAGAGCATACAGTTGAGGCCTCGCATATCTTAAGCGGAAAGCGCTGAGATTAAAGTATAGAAACAAGCTGCTAATTCCTTCAAAGGACGGCCAATTACGAATCAAAGCGGAGCGAGGAGCACCGGATCCCTTCGCCCGACGACATAAAAGCCGAAACACCTACAGACGTGAACACGATACACATGTACGGCGTGTGAATGCGTGTCCGTGAAAGCACGCGGCGGCTTGTTAGTCACATATTAGTCACCAGGCGTCCTCCACATAAACTTTACACTGTCTAATCTATTACCCCCTAAATGGGATTTTAATTGAATTGGCGTCAAAAACGACAAACAATGACGCCTCTGTTGCAATTAATAAAATCACGGCGCAGAATCTATGAGGCTTGATATGAACCCCCATTCAAATCGGGTTCATTAATGTAAATGTGGCCCATTCAAAGAGGCGCCCAATTTTTCAGCCTCCCCTCCCCTCTGGCTGCCACCGTGTGATGGTTTGATTTCTGAAAGCAAGAAAAAAAAGAGACACATCTGATGCGTTTGTAATGGAGATGCGTAGGAAACCTTTTTAACTTTAGCAAACAAATCAGGAGTAATACTTCTTTTTAATGATTATTTCAACCAAAAACCAGAAAAAAAAGTAGATTGTTTTTGTTTTTTTCCCCAAACGGCAGCTCTCCTACCACCACTGGCTGAGCAAATACAATGAGGTGATTAAAAAAAACAGAGGAGGGGGGGGCGCTCTAAATGCGGCACTAATTAAACGGGTATGCTAATGCTGTCATACTTAGCAGATGGAAGAAGAATCACTTAAGTGTAATGCACATGTTATGGTATTTTCGACATGACATGAAGGCCCTCGTGGGATCGCTCTCCGCCGTCACGTTCCCAGACTTCCACCATGCTCGCACGCACACGAGCGCACACCTTCCACCAACACCCATCCAGCCTGCAAAGTTGTGAGCGTGGGACCACGGCGGGCTCCCCGAAACGCAAACGGTGACACTCGAGCACGTCACGGGGCTGGAAATCAAATGTGTCGGTTTCTGGGTGAGAGGAAGTTGCAGCCGACTAGTCTTACACGTTTTCTTTAAACCAGAGAGGAATGAGAGATTATCGACTCGACGCGTTGATTTCTTACTTCTGTTCCCAAACAGTTTACGGTGCCTTTTTTATGTTAACAGCCACAAACTTAAATTGGTCTTACTGGGATTAGTTGGAAATGAAAGCAAAATGATACTTCTCAAACTTTCGTGCACATGAAACTTTAAAAGTGTTAGTTTTCATCCTCGCCAATGCAGTTACTGCTGCAAGTCTTTTTTCTTTTTTTTCTCTGCCACATTTTCACGTCTGCAGGGACGGAGCCAGGGGGCGGCTAGGGGTGGCCGTGCCCCAATAAGACAATTTTTAGCCACTCCTGCAGCCAAAGTGATTTGCAGTTCAGATGGTGGCAGTGACAATACAATAACGACTAGAAAAAGTTGTTCCTGTGTAACAGCGAGTGAGAATGCTAATCTGCAGAATGATTTGAGCAGAAGATGCAGATGATCCCTGCAGAAGAGAAAAAGTAGCTGAAAAACATTGAAATCAGATTTGAAGAATTTGAAAAAAAAATGAAGAATTTGAAGTAATTTGAAAAAATGTGAAGGAATTTGAAAAATTTGAAGGAATTTGAAAAAAAATTGAAGGAATTTGAAAAAATTTGAAGGAATTTAAAGGATTTGAAAAAACTTGAAGGAATTTGAAAAATTTGAAGAATTTGAAAAAAAATTAAAAATTTGGGGGAAAAAATGAAGAATTTGAAGAATTTGCAAAAAGATTCAACAAATGGAAAAAATTGGCGCCATTTTCAATTTCTATTTTCAAATAAGATTATTAGATAATAGATAATTACTGACTTTTTTTAATAAGCAAATCTTAGAACAATAACATGTCAATCAGTAAATGACATGAAATACCATAAAGATAAGATTTTCTAAAATCACTGTTTTAAAATAAATAAAATAAAAAAATAAAAACACTAACATTTTCTTATTGCACTAAAAACAATTTTAGTGTGAACAAACAAAAAGTATTAATGTAGAAAAATGACATTTGAAATTAAAATAAGTTAAAATAACTGTAGCAGCAAAATCTTTTCCCCCAAACCCTAGTAAATTAATTAATTTTGTCTGAACCGAAGGTGCATGGATCGGGCCATACTTAGACAATTTTTAATTATGAGATCGAAGTTTTAATATTGCCAGAATAAAGCAGCGATGATATAGAATAGAATAACATATTTTATTTGTCACGCGGAGAAATTTCTCTGTGGGTACCCCGGTTCGCATTATAATTCACATTACACATGATGAAGGCAAAAAGGGTTACTTTTTAGTTATTTATGTTTAGAGTTCAGGAAACTCACAGATGAATATGATATGAGAGTAAAGCTGTGATATTACCAGAAATAAAAGCTTCTATGATCAGAAAGCGTCAATAGTAGTTATCAACGTGACGTGACCAGCCTAAACCTGGACCGAGCATTTTAACGCAGGGGAAAGACAGTGAGAAAATAAATATACCAACATCCTGCTTTGTAGACCAGGGCAGGATCAGCGGCAGCTTTGCACGTGTGATTCATTTTAAACGTGGACACGCAGAAGAACGGGTTCTCCTTCGGCAGGCAGCTGCAGGACGAAACGCTGACGTCAGCACTGGGAAAGTGGGAGGGGCTCGCTGCAGCACTGACTGCTCGCTAAAAACAATAAACTGTAGACCGATCGATGCTTCCAACAACACAGAAAAGTCGCTAGTTGCTTTTCTGAAACAAAAAAAGTCACTAGAGGGGTCTGAAAACTGACTAAATCCATCGCTGAGCTGGCAAAAGTGTCTCTTCTCAGCGATTGCCGGTACAATCCAAATGCAGTATTGTACCGTTTTAAATGCCGCAGTACCCCAGTGTATCAAATCAGTACCGGTATACAGAACTATATGTAATTTAAGATAGCAGTAAATTCTACCCAGATGTTTCTGTTCGGAATGAAAAAAAAGTGTAATTTAATCATCAGCGTTGTTAAAAGACGTTCGATGTCCAATTTGATCTAACCTCCAACTGGTTCAGAGGGCAATAACAGAAGCTCATCAGCATCAGTTAAAATAAAAATTAAAAAATAAGACTCAGGGAATACAACAAAAACAAGTAAGCTGCTTCAAAACAGAAAATAGGCAGAAGTATTTTTACATAAAGCATAAATCATTTAAATTAAAATACACATAGATATGCAATAATATTTTTTAATATGCTTTTTTAATTTATTCATGACAAAATCAGTTCCATCAAACTGTATTTATATTAAACAAGAGGGATCACCTACTGCAGATCTGATACAGAATATCAGTCTAAAAAGTTTATTTCAACTTAAAAACAGTAAATTACTCCCAAAAATATTAAAAGTAAGTTTCGATCATAGAGAATGAAAGCGGAGCTTATTAATGATTGTCTTGGATGGATGTCTTGACTACAGTTTCTACTTTCATACTGTATTGTTATTTTTCTCTGTCTTAATCTAAAGAGTTTTGTATATTTTTTCTTTCTTAGAACAAATGCAGGTTTGAATGGTGAGTGTGTGAGTGAATGTAAGCACATGTCTACAATGTTAAGTTAGTTAATTTGTTGTTTGTAAATTTGCTGTGTCCTAAAAGAGAAAATTCAATAAAATATATATATATATAAAAAAGTAAGTTTCAATCGGGCACACCTAAGGTTAAAAAGGCAAAACAAAACTTTTCAGAATGAAATGGAACGCTCAAAAACAGCTAAACTGACCCAAAGATGAGAAATATATGTATTTCCATGAGCCTTTAAACTGAGTCCTCAGCTTTTAGCATCATAAATGACGTTATGTCAATAGATTAATTGAAACAGCTTCACATATTAGTGAAAAAAGAGTTTTTTTTTCTTCCCACATGACTGGTTAAATATAGACAAAAAAAGCTTTTTTTTTTTTTTTTTTGGCTCAACCAGAACACTTTGCCATCAAAACTGAACATCGCCGACTGATGAGATCAAACGGCGGCTGACAAGCCGAGGGTGGATCTTTTCTTTTAAACTGTCAAACTCTGGGTGCGCCACTGTCGCAGCGTTTCTCTCCCACACAAAGAGCCGTGAAAGACGACAACGTGAATCAGAGGCGGGGGGGTGTGGGGTGGGGGGGGCCCCTCCGGCGCTGTGGTTCTCCCTCTGTGTTCCTACAACAACCTGGAACGCGGTCCTGAACGGGCCGGGACGGTGGAAGGGATCAAACGAGCGCGCGAGGTGAGGAGACGTCGGGATATTCCCCGAAGAAGAATAGCCCCGGGCCCCGAAAAAAAAAAAAAAAAAAAAGAGGGAGGAGAGAGGATCCTCACAAATGGAGGGGGCGATAAAGAAGGCTGTGAGGCACATTAAAAGGATGTCACGTTTTTCCACCATTTGGAAGGGAAAGTTAACCAAATCGGAGCGCGGCGTAATGTTCCTTTAAGCTGTCATTTAAACTTATACCTATCATCAGTCGTGGCCCCGGCTGATGATCCGACGACGAGCGCACAGCTGATTAACTGCGCCTCATCCGAGCGTTGCTTTCTCTATTTCTGTCAGGCCTTAATGGCATCAGATCAGTAATTATAAGATTATTCACAGTTCACACGGGCCTCACTGTTAACTTTTTGAGATATGGCACTATTATCTTCTTCTAATCTCTTTTTCTGTGAATTACGCCGCAGATTCATATCGCTCCGTCTGACGTCGTGCCCCCCGTCAAGTTGCCGGGGCTCACTTGGTGGAGAGCGGAGCGGCGTTGAAGGAGCTTCCACCTTCAGAGATTCGATCGGGACTCAACATTCATGGAAACTCAAATTTCAATTCTCTTCACTTTTTAATGAAGTGCGTTGACTTCAAACCTCAGGAGACGTTGGCACTCGGGTAGTCTGGTTTGCTTCCTCGAACATTTGGTACAAAATGATCATTTAACTAATTCAGCCAGTCTCTCCACGTTCTTAACCATTGAAAATGAGTTGACTTCTCTTCATGGTTAACTAAACTGATATATCAGGGGTTTAAGTGGTCATCAAAAGGCTCAAAACTTTGGTTGATTTAGTCCTATATTATTTGCTTAAGTTTTGCTCACCATCTACTGATTGGGGTTTTTGCTCCATTTGGTCCAGTTAACAGCGATCAAATATGAGATTGTGACTTTTAATTCCTCCGAAAATACCCTGAGCGACCATCTGCTGAGAGAGATTTATAGTAGTAACAGAACCGCATGGTCTTTACTTTGAGTTCAGTTTTTAAAGTATGGTGAATCATCTGTTATGAAAGAGGGCATTCGCCTCAGAAACTTGAGGCACGGTAAAGTTCAAAACATCTGAAATTGGGGTTTAGGGTACAAAAAACTCTCAATGTAGTGTCAAAAAGCAAATAAAAACTGACTCTTGGCTTTACCGATGCATGGCCGACATGTTTTATCTCTTAAGCAGGTACAACATGTCGCCCGGTTGGTTGGAAAAAAACCCAAAAGTTAGTCCAAAATGTCCCAAAGGTAAACACGAATTGACGCAGTAAAAAACATTCCCAATGCCATTATAACCTGACGCATGGTTAATATGATATTTCCCAAAAGCACGCACTAATGATGGCTGGTACGAAATAAAAAAAAGAAAAATTCACTCATGGCTAGACCTGAACTGTTTGCTGGAAAAGACACAAAAATGGATAAACGACTGTAGACGTTGCACGTTAAGCGCCAATTAAGGCAAAGCTAGGTATAACTTGAAGAATGGCGGGACCAAAGCATCACAAAGGGAGAAACCGATGCAAGGCTGGTACAAAGTGTCCCCAAAGTACATAAAACTCGACTAATGGTGGCTCCAAAAGTCTTAAGTACAACGTGCTGGTGAAGATTCTCAGTCATCCAGGTCATGGTCATTCCAAAAAAAGGTAAAAAACAAAGCAACTGGACTTGTTTCAACTGGACAAGTCCAGTTGCTTTGTTTTTTATCTTAAGTACAACATATTCCAAAAGCGGGTCCGACTAGACAGCCAGTCATAGCTAATTGTCTTAAGAAGGTACAAATTGGCAAACACTCAGTACAACATGTCCAAGGAAGTGATGGACAGTGATGATCAGTAATGTCCATGATGTCTTGCTCCATGGCTGCCCCAAAAACACGAGCAGGTACGTTTGAGGTTGATGCATGGAGGGAGAAACTGTCTCGAAGACAAATTTATTCACGGATGAAGCACATCCTGTACGAAACATTCCCAACACAAGAGTAAACCGATGCATTGTTGGGTCCAAACCGTTCAGGGAGCGCGTACGGACTGACTGAAAGCTGTATAAAATGTAAAACAGCTTCAGTATAAAGATTATCAGCAAAATTATCACTAATCATAAGCTGTTTATGGCCATTTATGAATACTTCTTGTTTGTAACAACAAAGCTGAAACAGAAGATTTTAGTAGAGCTGATCGGTCAGAAGAAGGAGAGTGGAAACATCTGCCAAAGCCAATAAGAAAAAAAACTCCATATTCTCAAAAAAATATATACCTTCCTGTCCTAAAATGTCCCCACTGAAGCATATTTGTGCTATTTTTGAACATGTTAGTGCAAACACTTGTAGTAGTAGCGTAAACACTAAAAGACATGCTAAACTGATACAAACATTCATCTAGTCCTGAATCATCCCTCATTTTATTATTATTCCTTCCAAGCAACCAGTAACACCTTAAAATGGTCTTTATCAGTAGTTCTACACACTTTCCAAAGTTCTTTAAAGTGGTTCTTTGGACTTTGGCTTTAACGAGTCTTTAAACTCTCTGGTACAAACGACAAAGTGATCCCACTACTTTTTATTCAATCTATAAAAAAACCCATGAAAGAACGGACGGACCGGACGTTTAGATGACAACGCAGTGAATACTAGACTTGCTCTCCTGGTGGCACAGGTAGAGTCATCCAGAGACGAAGTTCACGTGTAGACGGCTGAAGCTGGCGCACCACAGACGTTGAGGTCACCTCTTCGCTGCATCTCAGCAGAGACCCTGAACACTCCACCTCCCCGGTAATTAAACACCGAAGCGGAGCAGACGCAGTGGGGGAACCGTGGCTTTTCGCAACCCCAGGGGGTCAGAGGAAGAGGAAGAGGAGGAGGAGGAAACTGGAGCCAAGGGGAAGCCTGAAGGTTACGGCACACTGAGAAGTTTCTCCAAAGTTAGCTTCCAGAGCCCTGCCTTAGAAAGAACTAACATGAAAACCGATGTGTCTCATACCCTGATGCACCCTGTCCTACTTTTGGCACCTTTTTGGCACCTTCTTCTGATTACTGAGCTGACGTGACATGTGAATTTCTCCAATGTGAGATCAATAAAGCTTATCCTATCTTACCCGGTGTCCAGACAAGCCGACGAGTCTCATCTGCACGCTTACGGGGCGCGATTACGCAGATTACATTGACAAAGGGTCGGAAAGCCGTTTTGCTAATGGCCCGGCTCACAACCACAGGGTGGACCGACCCACGAGTGATTTACGGCGCCACGCCCCGGCCCGTGGAGCAATGTGTCGTGTTGTTTGACCGAGGGACAAGGGAAGGGGACAGATGTGAGCAGGCTGACAGCTTCCTGTAACGCGTCACGACCAAACAAATTGAACACAGAAAAAGTAAATGTTGATTTATCCTTGTGAGGCTACTGTAGCCTGACGTAAACCACCCCACCCCACCCTCCACCCCCCCTCCAAACGACAGCAGCTGACGCTCGGCGAGGTTAAAAGCCCTCCGAGACGAATCACCGAGGGCCTTTTGTGAGGAAACGGAGGAGCAAAAGACAAGTGAAGGTAAATCTTTAACAGCTCAATCGGCTCCGAACACATGCGGGATGACAGCTCTGGTTTGTCTAAGGGGCTCGGCTTAATTAGCCTGTGCTTTATTGTTAATGAACTTCGTGCAGTTGTTTGCTTGTATAATCAAGGCGAAGAAGCAGAACTGCTTGCTAAGGTGCCAAAAATAAGCTGACAAAGGCACCGGGGCTCTCCTCGATTACACCACCCTTCCCCTCCTTCCCCCCCACCCCCTCGCCCGCTCTCAAATGGAAAAGCCAACTGCCTGCTTCATAAAACTCGCTTAGCAAGACACTGAGACAAAATGGACTGTAAAGTTCGTTAGATGGAAATATTAAAAAAGAATTAAGCTAATGGAGATAAAATTAAAAGAAATGAGGCAACAAACACACCCGCACCAAAAATGGCACCGCCATGACAGCTAGGATTTCTAATGACTGACTGCATTTGGGCAGGAGGGGGGAGGGGGAGGGGGGGGGTGAAAAAAATTAAATGGCGTCCCTTGCTTAAATTTCTTTGAGGAGTAATGATCCGAGAACGCTTCTCTCTCCCGGTACGGGTGGAGGGGGGGGGGGAGTAAGGGATCTGCAGATAACTAAAGAGGCAGGTTCTGCAGTGAGGTCTAGGCTATTCTGTCCAAGGGAATAACATGTCAGCTTAGTTAATAAACAGAAATTATTATCTGTAGAGCACTTTTTTATGCCACTGAGTGCTTTACAAAAAGAGATAAAGTTCATTTTTAAAGCGAATGCTTAGAAAAAAGGAGACTGCCTATTGTTTTCACAAAAAAATACAAGTTTTAACAACTCTTTGAAGCTAAATAGATACAGATTGTACTCTGAATCAAACAGGGTGTTGAATAAATGGCCTGGATCTATCAGTCTATCAATTAATGGTTGGATTTGTTATAGGAGGGCTAGAAGGGGAACACGGGAATGAAGAAAAGGACTTAGAAATCATCCCTATGGTACCGTTTTTTGATATTTCAACCACATATAGAAGCAAAATAGCATTTAAGAGACATTTCTGGACCTTGTGCCAAATACAACAAATGTGAGCTTGGCACAATGACCTGTATTTTAAAAGCAGGCTTTCTGTTTTCAAAGTGATTTATTCTTCAGTGTGAATTAATCTCCATTAAAACAGTTTTTTTATTTTATAAGAAGATCAGTGTAGCTTGTGGTTCTGAATAGGCTCATCAGCAGAAGGGATTCGATTTGAAAAAGAGATAAGGAACAAGTATTCATCCCTGTGGTACACCACAAAACGGCTATATTTATCTTTAGAACGGATTATTCTGAGAAAATGTAAATAAGGACAGGAAAGATGAATTAGCTTTCGGTATAAACATTAAACTACATAAAAATGTGGTTTTAAAAGCTGATGGAGGAAAATCGATCTTATTGGCAACCATGTTGGTTTTGTTGATGAAGGTTTATTCTTTCAATGAGTGTAAACCAACGCGATGCGAACAATAGTTAAGCATTTATTTATCCAAGCTGATTGGGCAAAGTGCCCTGGTTTCATCACAGCTGTATGTCCCGCCTTAAACCACAACGCTGCAACGTGATTGGCCCGCACAGCTGAGACGGTAGCGGGTTGTGTGTTTGTGAACACACAAATACTGCGAGGATTCAGCCTGCAGGCAATATTACCCACATTATTAAATGTCACTCTCTATATTCATATTTCTGAGAAGAGGTATTTTGAAACATAAATGAGATTGAACAGGTTGAAAGCAGTTTCACTGGCAACGTCACAAAAGATGTCTGTGTGAAAGAAAAAGGCAAAACACTCATTTTGTTACAGTTATAATCTTTATAAAAGAGATCCGAGGGAAAACATAAAGTTTCACGATTTCTAAATGAGTAGGAAAAACTGATTCAAAATGTGGGAAAAACATCTACAAAGAAATTTTTTTTATTTCTAAATGTAGCTGAAAATTAAAAGCAGTTGAAGTCACAATATAGAAAAATGCAGGGTAGACCATCTACGTCTATTGACGTCTACGCAAAAGCGTTTTCATTTAGTCCCCATCAGACTGTCTACCTTTAAAACGTGAGGGAAGTCATTATTTCAAATATTCTGGATATTTCCTGTTTAAAGGGATATTTGTTTCTAGTACTAAATGCTGTCTTGACTTGAGCTGCATCAGATTTGAACCACTGAAAACACAATTATCACACATTATCTGCATAAAGTCCAAAAGTTGTCCAGCGTGGGTCCCCGAGGCGTTCAGGGACCGTACGTTTCCTGCGTTTCCTGTTCAGGAGTGATGGTTGGGTAGGGTGGGAGGAGGATCGACGATATAGGGCCTCGTCTGCAGAAAGTTGCATTGCTCACTGCAAAAACGGATCTAAAAATAAGTAAAATGTTCTTAAAATTTGTGTATTTATCCTTGATTTGAGCAGGTAAATAAGACTATTTGCCAATGGAATGAGTATTTTGACCCCTAAAATAAGATATTTAGACATCCTCCACTTGAAATAAGATGATGAAGATGAATTGTTCCTATTTTAAGTGCAAACATCTTATTCCATTGGCAAATCGTCTTATTTACCTGCTCAAATGAAGGACAAATACACTCATTTTAAAGAATATTTTACTTATTTCTAGTTCCGTTTTTGCAGTGCTCTGGTGTGTCATAATAAAGGAGCAACAAGGCAACGCTCCTAATTAGGTGACCTATCTACATTCCACCATCTCCGATCAGGTATGGATCCTGGGTAGAAGCTGTAGGGTGGCCGGACTTAGCCTAAGATACAGGAACAGGAACTTTGACATCTCTCATAATGAGGAACTCTTTTAGAACAGTGACACAAGTCACATCTCTGCAGTTAATCTGTATGTTAACGTTATATTTCTGGGACAAAAAACGTTAAAGTTAGAGCTCTCTAAGGCTCTCCGGTGCCTTTTCTTTCCTTTTTTTTACGCTGACTCGTTCAGGGACCAGTCAGGAGACGGAGAAGATAAGGAAACGAGACGGCGCCGCTCTCCTTTTCATCGCACAACTTCCTCCGAAAACTTTCCTGCGAGTTTCCGCCGTCTCTGTGCGTGAATTAGCATACGAGGAAACAAAGAGGAGGCTCCCAGAGAGGCCCGTCCTTCTGCCGTCACACAGCTCCGCTCCCAGTCTATTAGAAAAGAGCGGGCCAAACATTCTCACCAAAGTTTCTGAAGCAGGATTTCCGCGGTACAGCCGAGGATTAGAACACTCCTGCTTTAGGATCAAGTTGCAATAATTAGGTAGAACATGAAGCCAAAAATACGTGAAACACGTTGAGAGTTGACACGGGCGCAGGCGTGCAACACACACACACACACACACACAGAGAGAGAGAGGCAGACACGCTCGCTCTCATGAAGAAATCAAAAAAGTGATTTCATTTCAGGCAGATTCTGGGAATGAGAGAAGTCCCGGATACTGTGGGGCCCTTTTCAGCGCCGCCAGTTAATCTCCTCAAGGAGAAATGCAAGATGACAATGGCAAAGCACCTCCAATAATTGGTTCCAACAGGCTTACCGTATTAAAACCTGAAATGAGTTCTTCCCCTTTTAAGTATGATCCATTATTTCAATCCGGGGGAGAAAATTCTCTCTTTGAGAATATTAATAACTCCCAACCACGCAGCGGCATGAAACAAGCGCCGCCGCCTCCACGCTCCCTCGTCCTAAGAGCTGTGTACCTGGCGCCGCGGCAAAAGGTCCCACCAAGGACGGGGCCCTTCAAAGCTTTGGTCCTCCCTCGGTCCCCCCCCCCGTCTCAGGCTTCACAGCCATCTTGAAGAAGACCTTGAGGCCCCCTTTGTCGTCTTCCCCCTTGAAACAAAACAAATAGAATTCAGGTCTTTTGATTGGCTCCAGCGAGCGGATCTCTCCACATTTTCCTCGCCCGGGCGCGCCAGCCAGAAGTCGCAGCTTCAGACGAGGCGCTCCGTCTTCTCGGCATTGAAATGAGACCGGCAGGTCTTAGGAGTGCGGCTCCAAACTCCCCCCCCAAAAAAAAATTCAACCTTGTTACAAAACACAGGGTGTTAAAAAGTTAATGCCGCCGTCGCGGCGCTCGGCTTATCATTAAGCTGGGAGATACACCTTTTTGCGAGCAGGATTGTTGTGCCTTCTCACACCGACCGGAGAGTATTTGAATATTTTTGATTATGTCTCCGCCGCCCGAGGGAAATTTGCGGGGGCCCGGCGGGCGGATGACACGTTCCTCTCCGTTTTCCCGCATGCATTTTTTAAAAAAAATCTGCGGCGTTCCCCTGCACCTCTGCAGGAACAGGCGCAGCGTCGGATCCAGAGACCAGATGAAAAAGCGAGAAGCAGAGAAAGCATTAATAAAAACATCAAGCGGGCGCATTTGTTGTTCGACTGCGGCGCGCATCTTTGCACAAGCTTGCATCATTACGGCTTGTTTAGTCTGCAGATCAAGCCAAGGAGCGTTCGCATCAGCAGGCGTCAGAAAAGCTTTTAAGCACTTTATTCGGATAAGCCCCCTCTGATAGGAGATCCACGCTCGGGCAAAGGAACACACAACAACCGACATCTGCTCAGCAACTTTTTTCCCCCCCCTCCGTCTCGGGGCAATGTTGCCAGTTGAAATTGTCTGTTGTGTTTGTCGGGGAGCGGATCCCAACGCTGCCGCCGCCGCCGCGCGGGAAGATTAATGCGCTCCGCCATCTGAGCGGATAACATACTGTAGAGCGTCTACACACAGGGAAACAACAGATGAATGAAGTAGAAGAAGAAGAAAGGCCTTTATGTGAGATCCTACGCCTTTATATTCTTTATTTAAGCTCACCTTAAACCAAACTGTGCCGATTAAACGATGCGTTTCTACATATATAACGCATCTTTAACCAAAGGTGATCAGGGAAGAATACAGTCGTGCTTCTCCAGGATGTCGTTCCCTCCTTTTTCAAATCGGTTGCAACAACGGGATCTGTACCTTATTGTGTGGAAGGTTGAAATGTGTCCCACGTGCGGAAACTGAAGTACGCGCCTTCGCATTTTTATAAAAATAAAAAAAACATATGGACTGAAATGTCTTGACTTTCTGATTTAATGCCACCAACATTATTTGTCTACGGTCCAGAAAGGGTCATAGATTCTAGGTTGAATGCGCTGACCGGGTGGAGACAGCCGGGTGGACGTAGTGGGGGGCATAAAGAGGGACGGACACAGATCTATGGACAGGGTTGGACATACTGAAGGACAGGTTAGCAGATGGACACCGTGGGAATGGTGGCCTAGTCCAGGGGTTCCCAAACTTTTCAGCCCGCGACCCCTAAAAATAACGGTGACAGAGTCTGGTGACCCCTTTTGGGGGGGGGGGGGGGGGGGGGGGGGGGGGGTTCATAATATTATGACTTTATTCTGAAAATGTGTCTTTATTCTTCTAAACCTAATATTGTGGCTTTATTCTTGTAATTTTTCTATCAGAAACAATGCATCAGGGCCTTTGTAGAGTAAGGAAAATGAATTATTGGCCACGGAGAAGTAAATTTGTTTTTATTTTCTTTCACTAATTTGAGAGAATAAAAACTTGGATGTTCTCTGATCTCAAAAAGTCACATTTTTGAGACAAAGTAACACCTTCAACAGTAATTACCCAAATAATGAAACAAGAATATATCTGACACTGAAGTCAGGAAATTTAATCATCACTTGGATCATCTTGTGGACCCCCCCCTCCTTATGACCTCAACTTTTTGGCTGGAACAGGGTGCTTGTGTGCTGCGACGGCTAGAAGTTCCTCGGTTTGAATTCTGCAGGCTGCCACTGACGGCCCCTGAGCAAGACCCGTGCCCCTAAAACGGCAGCCCACTGCCCCCTAAGGGAAGGCTTGGATGTGGAGAACCCAACTCATAGGGATGTCCAAAAAGTTTCAGTGACAAAGACGATTATTGCACCCTGACAGACAGATGGACTGATGGCTGGACATACTGGTGGACAGACGGACAAATGGGCTTTGTGACGGAGATGGCCCCCCTGATTGGTTTGTAGATCTAAACCATGTTTCCTTCAAATAACATAGAGCCAAAATATCATCTGATTTACTTTTTCATTCCTATTGATGCATTTACAGACAGAAAAGAAATCTGTTAGAAGGCAATCTTTCCTCCGTCCTATCATCTCCTGCGTCCTGTAGACGACGTGACACAACGTCTAGGTAAACTGATCTTCCTCTTAAAGCCCCAAACACCTCCTGGGAACGTCCTGTCACTGTGGAGACGCTGAAATATCTTGTTCTGGCATTAAATCTACTCTACGAACAGGTTAGAAAGCGTGTTTCACAGCGGCAGCACTCAAACGCGCAGCATTCCCAGCAGTTTTACGGCCTTCCCGCCACCAGCTGGTTAACACGCCGCTGCGCGGAAACCAGGTAATTTAAGCCGCCGCGTCGTTCCTGCAAACAGCAGGAGCCGCCTCGCCTCCGCTCGCGGTGTGATTGGGTCCAACTGTTGGGAACCGGGGAGAGCGCGACGCGCTCGTCGTTACACCAGGCGGGCGAAAATTAAACACTCCAAACACAAGAGAGCAATTAAGCACGACGCGGCCGCCTTGCACCAGGTAGGCGACGCACCGGCATTCAGAGGCTTTCAGAGGGTAATCGGCCGTGGTGTCTGCAGAGAAAACCAAAGCCAGGGCGCCAAAGTGCACAGGTGCTGGCCTCAGCTGGACTCCGCGGGTTAATTGAGCAAAACTCTCATTTCTAACCCTGCTATAGCCGCAGTTATGCTCTCACAAAGAGACGGTTGGGTGCTTTACGGCCTACGCAGGAGGCAGGGCGTTCTAGGTACAAACAGCAAATCTGCACATCACTTAACGAGACGGAGCTGCAGGGAAGAGAGGTCGTTCTCTAACTGCCTGGAAGGACCAGAAATCCTCCAGGAGCCGCGTTTGGAAGCCCAACGCATGCCTGAAAACGTTTTAAGGCTTTACGGGTCACGAAAGGCATGGATCAACAGTATTTCAGGCTTTCTGGGGGGTTTTCTTTAGACTTTGGCTGCTTCTTCCACATATTTTCTGAATAATCTGGTGTCTCAGGATATAAGAATCCCACACACACAAAGAAAAAACGGAGAATTTTTTTTTTTTTCAGGACAGAAACATCCACCGACTGAACAGTATGCCAATGTCTTCCCCGGAATCTGCATTCAGTGCGTGGTTGGGGCTCCTTTTGCTTGAATCACAGCACCAAAGCAGCGTCTCCTTAAATTTGTCAGCAGACGGACCGTGGTGGTGACTTTGGCTGGGATGAAACACAGCGGACCGGATCTGAGCCTCTCCCTCCAGACTCTGGGAGCTGGGAACACTTTTTCCTTCCACTAAACTTTCCTCTACTAAGCTTGGGCAACATCTTTTAATTCAATTCAATTCAATTCAATTTTATTTATATAGCGCCAAATCATGAAACATGTCATCTCAAGGCACTTTACAAAGTCAAGTTCAATCATATTATACAGATTGGGTCAGATTATACAGATTGGTCAAAAATGTCCTATATAAGGAAACCAGTTGATTGCATCAAAGTCCCGACAAGCAGCATTCACTCCTGGGGAACCGTAGAGCCACAGGGAGAGTCGTCTGCATTGTACATGGCTTTGCTGCAATCCCTCATACTGAGCAAGCATGAAGCGACAGTGGGAAGAAAAACCACCCATTAACGGGAAGGAAAAACCTCCGGCAGAACCGGGCTCAGTATGAACGGTCATCTGCCTCGACCGACTGGGGTTACAGAAGACAGAACAGAGACACAACAAGACAGACAAACAAGCACAGAAGCACACATTGATCTAGTAATCTGTTCTACATTAGATGGTAGTAGCGGGTGAGCCGTCTTCTCTGGATGATGTCACAGTTAACAGAACGCCAGACCAGGTGTACCTACTATGAAGAAAAAGAGAGAGAGCAAAAAGTTAAAAGCTGAAATGACGACAGTCATTTCAATGTAATACAATGCAAAACTGGAGAACAGTAGAAATCAGTAGAGTGAGAAAATTAGACCCTGATGTCCTCCAGCAGCCTAGGCCTATCACAGCACAACTATAGAGATAGCTCAGGGTATGAGCCACTCTAACTATAAGCTTTGTCAAAAAGGAAAGTTTTAACATTAGTCTTAAAAATAGATAGGGTGTCTGCCTCACGGACCAAAACTGGGAGTTGGTTCCACAGGAGAGGAGCCTGATAGCTAAAGGATCTGCCTCCCATTCTACTTTTAGAGACTCTAGGAACCAGCAGCAGACCTGCAGTCTGAGAGCGAAGTGCTCTGTTAGGAACATACGGGGTAATCAGAGCTCTGATATATGGTGGAGCTTGATTATTAAGGGCTTTATACGTTAGAAGGAGAATTTTAAATTCTATTCTTGATTTAACAGGAAGCCAATGAAGGGAAGCTAAAATTGGAGAAATATGATCCCTCTTGTTGATTTTCATCAGAACTCTTGCCGCAGCATTTTGAATCAGCTGAAGACTTCGAACTGCATTTTGTGGACTTCCTGATAGTAAAGAATTACAATAGTCCAGCCTTGAAGTAACAAATGCATGGACTAGTTTTTCAGCATCACTCCTGGACAGAATGTTTCTAATTTTGGCGATATTCCGGAGGTGAAAAAAGGAAACTCTGGAAACCTGTTTAATATGGGATTTAAATGACATGTCTTGGTCGAAAACAACACCAAGATTTTTAACTTTATTACCAGAGGCCAAGTTAATGCCATCCAGATTAAGGGATTGATTAAGAACTTTATTTTTTGAAGACTCTGGCCCAAAGATTACAACTTCTGTCTTGTCAGAATTTAAATGCAGGAAATTTAAAGTCATCCAGCTTTTGATGTCATCAAGACATGATTGCAGTCGAAGTAACTGATTGGATTCATCAGGATTTATGGATAAATATAGCTGAGTGTCATCAGCATAACAGTGGAAATTAATCCCATGCTGTCTGATAATTTTGCCAATTGGAAGCATATATATAGTAAATAGAATTGGTCCAAGGACTGAACCCTGTGGTACTCCACAAGTGACCCTAGAGTTTGAGGAAGATTTATTATTAACATGAACAAACTGGAATCTGTCCGACAGATAAGATTTAAACCAGCCTAATGCTTTTCCCTTAATCCCTACAGTATGCTCAAGTCTTTGTAGGAGAATATTGTGATCAACTGTATCAAATGCAGCACTGAGATCTAACAGGACAAGTATAGACACAAGTCCATTATCTGAAGCCATGAGAATATCATTAGTGACCTTCACCAGAGCTGTTTCAGTGCTATGATGAGCTCTGAAGCCTGACTGAAACTCCTCAAGTAGGTCATTACTTTGTAAATGTTCACATAGTTGATTAGCAACTACTTTCTCAAGAATTTTAGATAAGAAAAGAAGATTAGATATAGGTCTGTAATTTACTAACTCATCTTGATCAAGAGATGGTTTCTTAAGTAAAGGTTTAATAACAGCTACTTTAAAAGCCTGTGGTACATATCCATTTACCAAGGATACATTAATCATGTCTAAAATAGGACCACTGATCAGAGGGAATACCTCCTTAAACAACTTGGTTGGGATTGGGTCTAACATACAGGTAGAAGGTTTAGATGAAGCTAAAATTTTAGATAGCTCAGAAAGCTCTACTGCTTTTAAACAGTTCAGACACTGCGCAGGTTCTAAGGATTCCTCCAATGCTGCCTCACTTACTGAGGATGAGGTAATCATGTTTGGGAGGATGCCAATTATTTTATTTTTAATGGAATCAATTTTATTTATGAAGAATCCCATAAAATCATTACTGCTAAGAGCTAAGGGAATGGATGGCCGATTAAACGATGCGTTTTTTAACAGCCAGCTGCTTCAGCACTGATGCATAGTTGTTGGGCGGGCAGCAGTGTGGTGGTCTGGGTCTGTTTTATGGCTTCAGAACCTTAACAGAACCAGGAATTCTGCCCTCTAGCAGAACATCTCAGCCTAAACCGTGTGAACGTTTTTTGGGTTATGCAGCATCTAAAACGCCCCCAGCAACACCAAATCCGACGGCTGCAGCAGCAAAAAGGAAAGGTTTCATATCCATCTAGTCAAAGTTGGAACTTAAATCCAGATGAGACGTGGCGGTACGGTCTTAAACGAGTTCTGCAAGGCAAAGCGGGTCCAAACTCACCAGCAATGGTGGCAGCAGGGTGGAAAAGCTAGTTGTGAGGTTTTTTCCTCCAATAAACGACCTGAACGGCGAACATTAGGAATAATAAAACCCAGCGTGGCGGAGGCGAGCATCTGGGATGTAAACAAGGACACCGAGGACACTCTGACACTCTGAGCAGGACCCAGATGTGAACATGTGTGACACATCTGACCGAGGTAGTCACTCCTCGCTCCGAGCCGTCGCACTTCTGTTCCAGCCCGCGTCACGTGTTCGCCCCGCTGGATTCTCTGCAGCTTCCTCTTCCTCTCCTCTTCCTCGCCGGGCCCACTCGGCGCCCCTAAAGTGGCTCTGATTGCAGCGAGCCGATTCCCCACCACCTTTCCCGTCTCCTCCCTCTCCGTCGGACGGCGGCTGGGCCCCCGCTCCTTCCTGCGGCCGGGCGCTGTCACGTCGGATCTGGTCATTGCAGGAGCGAGATAATACGTCAGATTAAATATGTATGGGCGAATTAGGGGCTATCTGGAGTATTATATCATTTAAATTCAAATCGCTCCATCGCTCGGCGCCGTCTCATTACGACGCTTGAGAAATTAGCAGATAAAAACACTGCCACACGGGCCTGATATTAAGGCTAATTTAACCCCCCTTGAATTCCTCTTTCACACTTTATTGTGGAAAATGAGGAAGAGCTACCTATCAAAGCCGGCTGATATTAAGAGTTGTACAAAATTGAGCTGTCCACCTTTTGAAAAATCACCCCACCTTCTTCTCCTAAATTAAACTTCAAAGCGGGGGGGAAAAAAAGAAAAACCCTCCGGAGAACATTTCATAGGCCGCTCCCGTCTGAGGACCTTTGTGTCTCGTCTTCAAAGACGCCACGCAGCAGGTCCCCCTCGTCGGCGGACGCCCGCTCCTCGTTTTCATCCACAGCCCAGATAATGTTTGACATTTCCCGCCCGGCGGGAGCAAAGAGATGAAGTTCACCTCTTCAGGTTGGCCGACGAGTCGGATCGGCGCGGAACAAGAGGCGGCGGGTTGCTCCCTGTGCTTAGGAAGCAACAGGTTCGCCATTTATGATCAGAATCGTGATCTTTATGCGTCGAGCCGTCCGTCGGGCTGACGCTGCGCCGCGTTCTGGGGCTAAGGGTCTGTATACTGGACTGTCTCAGAAAATTAGAATATTGTGATAAAGTTCTTTATTTTCTGTAATGCAATTAAAAAACATGAAATGTCATACATTCTGGATTCATTACAAATCAACTAAAATATTGCAAGCCTTTTATTGTTTTAATGTCGCTGATTATGGCTTACAGCTTAAGGAACCCAAATATCCTATCTCAAAATATTAGAATATCGTGAAAAAGTATACTAGTAGGCTATTCAACTAATCACTTGAATCGTCGAATTAACTGGAAACACTGCAGGGTTTCCTGAGCCTTGAAAAACACTCAGCTTGGTTCAGTAAACTAAATCACAAGTATGGTAGTGGTTAAGAGACGACATAAGATTCTCACAGTAACTGGTGTACTGACCATGGCATTACTGTCCTTGATTGGCCTGCCAATTCCCCTGACCTGAACCCCATAGAGAATTTGTGGGGTATTGTGAAGAAGAAGCTGAAAGACCAGAGCCAACAATGCAAATGAGCTAAAGGCCGCTATTGAAGCATCCTGGGCATCCATAACACCTCAGCAATGCCACAGGCTGATTGCCTCCATGCCACGCCGCATTGATGCAGTAATCTGTGCAAAAGGATTCCCAACCAAGTACTGAGTGCATTAATGGACATTTTCAAATGTTTGATTTTGTTTTGCTGTTATAATTTTATTATTTTTACTTGGTCTGAGGAAATATTCTAATATTTTGAGATAGGATATTTGGGTTTCTTAAGCTGTAAGCCATAATCAGCGATATTAAAACAATAAAAGGCTTGCGATATTTCAGTTGATTTGTAATGAATGCAGAATGTATGACATTTCATGATTTTTATGGAAAATAAAGAACTTTATCACAATATTTTAATTTTCTGAGACAGTCCTGTATGTATGGGTGAACCAGGGCTACGTCAAGCATTATGTCGTTTGAACTCAAATCGTCGGTACCGGCTCATTACGACGCGTGAGAAATTAGCAGAACCCGGGGAGGGGGACATGACGCACGTTTTCTCACCATTTCAGCTGAAAAACATCCAAAAAAGTGATATAAATACTTTGTTTTGGACCACTGGTGAAAACAAAAAAAACAACAAACACAAACTGGACCAGACATGAGGAAACCAGTCCAGACCGAACCTGGAGAATCTGAGGTCTTTACGTTTTCTAGTATGAAGAAGCATCAACTCGTTGATGCCGTTTTCTACATAAAAAAACGGATTGCACCGTGAACCTTACACTTAGAGCCATGTTTGGGAGAAACCGTCTGGAAACGGTTCTGTGGAGGAATTCAGCCCCACTGCTCTTGGCAGAACTGTTTTATTCCAGCTACATTAGCATATCGTCTCTGGACTTTGACTAGGCCACATCAAAACCCTAACTTTGGCTGTCTGAGCCATTAAGATGATACTTCGGATTATTGCTCCAGTGTGTTGGAGCCCAAGTTCTCCACTGTTCTGTAAATTATAGGCAGTCCTGAAGCGGCTCCAGGTCCGGCCAGCTGTGGTTCTGGCCTTGGAACGCTCCCAGGGACGCCATTTTCTTCTTTCCTTTAGCCTACTTCATGTTGCCAGACAGGTTCCATGTAAGTAATCAGGACTGGATGTAATCAAAACATGGCTGAACAGTAGATTTATGATTGGAGAAGCTCACTTATCTCCCCTTAAATGATTGATTTGAAAACTGCTCCGTCACTCAGGTCATCTTTGTTCGACGTTAAAATTAGTTTAATCTGGGGAAAAAATAAAGGACTCGAGGGGAGTGTACCCTTTTGTGGGTGGCGTGAAAGGATATAAGGTTCTGCAGCTCTCAGTTCATAAGACTTTGGAGAACAGGAAGAAACATTTTTACTTTAAAAGTCTTTATAATCTCATGCAGCTTCAGATGCGCACCCAAACCAATGTTTAGACGTTTCAAGAAACTCTTGAAACTTTGTTGATTTTCTCCCCTTTACAAACATTAAAGCAGAACCCAGGCTTAATTCTGCATGATAATATCTATGAGGTAATATTCATGATAATATCTATGAGGTAATATTCATGATAATATCTATGAGGTAATATTTAAACGATAAAAGCAGCGGTCAGAGCCGCTTTTACGTTAATTACGTCGAAGCTTTCGCTCCGGGTCTACGGAAAGCGTTAAATCCCACGCATGGAGCGTCCAAACTTCCTGCGCCGCCTCACTTCCTGTCGCTGACCGGCAGGCGGACGACCCACGGCGCTGTTTACACCTGACATTTCTGTAACTCTGAAACCGATCCGAGCTCTTCAGCTCCTCGCTCCGCTTTCCTGAAGGTCAAACGGCGTCTGCGGAGCCTTAATAGCAACGTCCGCAAACAAATTAGCGGGCGGCGAGCGGGCGGCTCATCCGGGCGCGGCTCCTCGCTCCTTAAGGTGAGGCATTAGCAAAGCTTATTTATTTTCATCTGCGCTGCCTTTATTTGCCTCCTCTCCCCTGTGGTAAAGCAAAGGCTGATTTCTGCCATGATTCCCCTCCTTTATTTTAATACCCTTTTTGCTCATCATACAGACATTAGACCCCCCCCCCATACGCTCAGAAATAATGTAACTCGGGCTCACACAGGAGCATGGGGCGACCACGGGGAGGACTGGAAACCAGCTTTCTTCTTCCCTGCAGTTAATTGGTGTACAGCCATGTGCATATATGATAACGGCGGATTTTTCTTTTTTTTTTTTTCCACGCGCACCCACCCACCTCCCCAAATAGGAAAAGGGAGGTTAATTAATGTAAGGGGCTGCATGTTCACCGAGATGCAGAGTTTAGTACACCGCCGCTGCCACCTCCTCCCTCCTCCTGCTCCTCTCCATCAATCCCCCCCCCCCCCCCCCCACATCCCCTGCCGCCGTAAGAGCCTTGATTCTTCGCTAATGACCTAGTTCTTTTAATGAGCGGTATTAACCCCTGGCTACAGTCGCCCAGGTCTTAATTGTCAAGCCAGGCTGAAACGCAGGAGACGCAGGAGTCCCTCCGCCGTCAGCAGGTAGACATTAGCACGCCTCATCGCCGGGGCCTCGGGAAGAAATTATTTCAAAAAATAAAGAAGATAAATCAACAAGGTTGCCGCTTCTTCTCGTTTTCTCTCCATGATGGCGATGATGACGCCCCCCCGCCCCCCTTACCCACCCCTTTTCACCCGAATCTCTCTTTTTTGGACCGCCTCCCGCTGCGACCAGAGTGGGGAGGAGACACAGCGTGCACAAAAATATATCAAAATATAATCAGAGTGTGTATCTGCTTAAGAAACCTGCAAACTCATTAGGACACATTCGTAAAAAAAAAAGAGGGGGGGGGGGAGAAAAAAACGGGCAAACCGGGTCCTTTCATTTACAGAAACCCTGATTAAAAATTCCCCTTTATGTCGCTCCCCAAGAGGTGGGTTTTAAAATTCAAACACTATTTACTATTAAGCACAATATAAAATAAATCCAATAACGAGATATAGAAATATAGACACCTAATTAGCACGAGGACGGCACGCGGCTGCCTCATGAAAAGCTAATGGCTTTAATGAAGAAAAAGTCCAAAATAGCAAGAGGTTCGCTCAGATGCAGCTACTCTCACGTGACTGAATACACAGAGAGAGATGAAAGAAACGAAATCCGAGACCTTTGAGTGAAACCCACACAACTTTTCGTCACCAGCGAGTCTCCCGAAAAAAGGAGCGTTTATCACTTATTTAGTGGGATTTTATGCGATAGGAAGACCCAGGGTGGCGCATCTGTTCGCGTAAAAGGAGAATCTGAAAGTCTCGTGTTACTTTGACGCCTCAAAATAAAATCTAGAGCAGCGGGCTTCTTCTAAAGCCACCGAATTCAGTGAAGAGCGTACCTCCATGGGTAAACACTAACACTAACACAATGCCAGGGTTCTGATCAATTCATACGTTAGAACGGCCTAGTCAAAGTCTAGACCTAAATCTAATTAGGAACGTGTTGCAAACCCGGAAAACTGATGTTCACAGCTGCTCTTGCCCCAATCTGATTGAGTTTAAGCCTACTTTATTAAGAAGAATGGACAAAACGTTCAGTCAGGAGATGCTCTTAGTGTGGAGAGAAAGGCTTGCAGCTGTAATAGCACTGAGAGGGGATCTGGAGCTAAATGCAAATGCATGTCACAGTTTTCACCCTTTTATTTATATTAAAAACTGAAACCATGTCACAATTTCTTCCACTTCACAGCTATGCACCACTTCTGCATCACAAGCAATTCAAACACGTTAAAACGTGTGGCTCAAATGTCACAAAATGATTAGTTATTTTAAAACCAAGCCAAAAAAATAAAATAATCTTTGGAGGCTAGTGTAACTCACCCCAGACAAATCCACTTTTTTGGTTAAAATAAAATGTTTACAGGCTGTCTGGAGAATAAAAAAAAGCTACAAAGATGAAAGAAAAGCAGAGAAAATACCTGCAGAAACTTTCACAGACCGCAGAATTATCGCTTGGTTTAACAGGGAGGAAGCCGGTCAGATTAACCGCCCCCGTTGACCAAATTTGGGCGTGTGCCGCACCCTCATCTTGTCAGGAAATGAGTCCATTTCCCATTAGGATGCTGCTGCTCTCCTTTTACAGCTGGGAGTATTAGCAGCAATAAACCTTACTGTCAATCTGCAGCAGGGTGGAGACCCCGGTGTGTGTGTGTGTGTGTGTGTGTGTTAGCTAATTTGTGCATGCACAAACACGGAGCCTGCAGACTCGGCCAGCGGTCCGGTTGTTGCTGTGACAGCCCCGTTGGTCAGATGATGGGGAGGGGAGACCTTGACCCGAGCTGTCCAACCAGCATCCAGCCCTGCAGCACTGGGACCAGTATGACAAGGGCAGTGGGAAGGGCACACACTGATGCGCGCACGCTCGCACTTGGCAATCTTTATGCACAACGGTTAGAAACACATAAAAGAAGGAAGTTTTCGGTCTTAGGAGAGAAAGAAGACCCTAAAGCCACCCTAAAAAAAACAAAGAATAATGGTGTAGAGAGCGATGCATATCAAACACCTGACAAGTACGCGGTGACTGAACATCAGCGCTGTCCGTTTGATGCTTGCTTCGCTTTAAAGTTTCCTACTTCTCCGGCCTGCGGGGCGCGAACGGGAATCTGACTCAAGCGAAGCCACATGACGGGATGCATCATCTCTTTGGAGGGTCAGAGTTGGGTTATCTGGCCGTATCCGAGCTGGCATTGTTCTCAAACGACGGAAAGGTTAAGTTCACCTTCAGAAAGTCCCAGGGCAAGCATTCCTCGGATAAAACAGCTCCTCGTCATCGACACAGACCCGTCTCTTTCAGGCCTGACTAACCTGCTGGACAAGGAGCTATCCAAACAAACCACAAGTATGAGTAATTCTAAATTAAAAAAGAGAGGATGGGCTGAATCCTTTGTTCCTGTCCTAAACATAACATTTAAATTCCCTTCAAGGTGAGGCTGCCTTGTTCGGAAACTTCAGAGTCAGTTATAATCTCACTTTTTGCAGATGATGTTGTTCTGTTCGCCCCCAAATGTGAACCGAGGCCATAATTAGCAGACAAAGAAAGGCGGACGGCTGACTCTGTATAGAAACACTTTCTAAGTGGAGTCTGGGTATCTTGGAGTAGATTAGCTAGACTAAGTAAAGGAAGGCCAGCCTAAGCTAAGCTAAATAAAGCTAAGCTAAGTTGCAATAAACTGCGCTAAGCTTAAGTAAACTAAATCAAGCTAAGATGACCTTCACTAAAGTTAAGTGACACCTAAATAAATAAAATTCATATAACTAATATTACCTTAACCCATCTTAGATAAGCTTAACTAGGCACAATGCTCCGTAAAGCAGAACCGAGCCAAGCTTTGGTGGGAAAATACCACTTTTTTGGTATAAAAACTTCTGTTTTTAGTTCATGTGGATTTATAGGTTACAGATAAGCAGGATTATGCACAAGAAGTACTTATTTGAAAAGAATTAGAAAGCAAATAAAAATGAAAAAACTGGATTACATCCAGAAAGGTGGAAAAAGTCATGATTAACATCCCCTTGGAGGAATAAAATACCTTAAACACAATGTTAAGATGTTCCATTTACACCATTTGAAACCCTACATGGTTCAGATTTCTTAGACCAAAATCATTAAGAAATTTTTTTTTTTTTTTTTTTATTAAACTGTATTAATTTTTCCTCACAGGACTCCTCCTGGACGCCTAAATCCTCAGACGTGAGTAAAGCACCTTAGGACACCTTCACGGCTTTCAGAGTCACATTGTACACAGGATCACGGAGGAGGAGGAGAAATAAAAAGGCCTTTTCTGTTTTTCTGCCGGCGCTCGGCGCTCCAGAAGCAATGACACTGTAACTTTAGCGAGGTTTGTCTTCTAAAAGCAATAAACGAGAACATCCTGCCCTGAATGGGGGACTCTAAGAACCTTCACGGTAAATTTGAGGAGGGGAGATCCGTGGATGCCTCAGGAGCCACCGAATGCCTTCCTTAAGCCCTCGGCATTCTGGGAGAGGGGGGGGTGGGAGGAAAGAGGGGGACTGGAGAAGGAGGCAGAAGAAGACACTATTTCCTTTCAAACCCCCCACTCTTTCCTTCCTGCCACTGCCTTTCCATTTCTGTTTGAAGAAACCATGCGAGGGCCATCATTACCGCCATCATAGCTGATACTATCATCATCACCGCCGCCGCCGCCGACATCATCATCCAGAGCCCTCCGAGTGATGCTGGGATATTACCCGTCATTTTTCGCCCATGTCGGGTGACGATCTGTAATCCATGACCGCTTCAGTATCAGAACGTCCCCCTTGAGTTTTAGTTTTTTTGGCTCGTTTATCCGTCTCTCTCTCTCTCTTTTTTCTTTTTCCCTGCGTGTTTTTGTTCTTGTTGCCCTGAAGGCTTTACCGATGCTCTATAGGCCCCGACGTTTATTCCTCCTAATCTGAGTCTCATCTCCGGGCTAGCTGTGACAGATGGTTATAGGCGCACAATAGTATTACGACTCTTTCTTCCCTTTTTTTTTTCTCCTTTCTCCCCTCCTCTTCTGAGCTCGACTGATGCCCGACTCCTGCGAAGGTAAACTCTGCTTTAAAGGCGTCTGTGCGTCGTCTGTCAAATAAACCCTCCTCCCTCCCTCCCCGCCACCGCCGCCGCTGTCGGCACTCCAAGGTAAGCTGCATTAACCTCGCTGACTGTTATTAAAAAGATGCATTTCCCCAGGTTTTCCCTGCATTCTTGCACACACACACACACACCGAGCAAACAAATACCAGCGTGGCGTCATAAATTCCCCCAACGCCAGCCGCAGTCGGTCTAATTTCAATCCCACCGTCAGTGGCGTCAGGCGAGAGAGCAGCCGGATGATGCATAGGGGTAAATAAGGTGGGTGAAATTAGCCCCTCCTGCTCCTGTCATCCCCTACCTTTCAACCCCCCTCCACTCCACTCCACCACCCCTCACACCTCCAGGCATCCTGGGAAATTGACTGCACGCTAGATTTTCAAAATTAGCCCCTTAATGTTGCCCAGACAAACGGGGGCCCGGGTAATGCCTCGCCGTTGTGTCACCCAGAGCGGATTAATTACAAATTTTTCACCTCATTTTGTATTTATACCATTCAGGTTTCACAAAAGGAGACGCCGACATGCCGGGAAACGTAAAATATGACCCCCCCCCCCTTCCCCCACCACCCCTCGCCCTCCTCTTTTCAGCTGTCTCACCTGCAGTGGAGTAAATATCCATTAAGTTTGTTAATCTAGCCCTCGTAACAAACTGTAAAATCGCAGATGGGGAAAGCAGCGGAGTGAAGTCACTAATTCGGTTTATCCAACGTGATCACGACTGCGGCACCGAGCCTCATCAAAGCTGCTGCACACGGAGCCGGTCCGCTGATGGAGGCGAGGAGGCGCTGATTCAGCTGGTGAGTGAGGAAAGCTCATTCCTTAACCGCATCATTACGGCTCAACGGCCTCCAGGTTTTTTTTTTTTTTAGAGAGGGTGCCGTTTGGGGTCTGCAACGACCGGGACGGGGAGGGGCAGAAGTATCCCCGACACGCCGGACTCATCAATCTGTCCGTCGGGCGCAACTCCGGAGATCTGGAGTTTATTCTAACCAAGCGCTGGGCCCGTTTAAAACCTCTTCAGGTGAGGTTGCCCGCTGGAGACGCAGGCAGCTGTCAGTCCCTGGCAGGTGATGACAGTGAAACCGCACACAGAGGAACACGGATATGAAGCTGGCACACAGAGGCGGTCTGGATTTCAAGCTCAACGACCTCGTCGGGTCGTGTATACTCAACACCACCACTGATCCCGTTCCAGGGATTACAAACCCACCTTCCAGGAAGGGATCGTTTTGCCGACATATCGCCACATGTGTGGAGACCGAACCCTTAAAGGACCACCAGAATAAATCTTTCAGATCACAGAAAAGAGGCGTACGCCTTCGGTAACAATTGGACAAGCTGAACATGAAAAGTCAAAGGTATTGTCATTAGAACCTGGAGTGATAAAATGCCACAATAAAACAGGAAAAACAACATCAATAATAATAATAATGAAAGGGAACCCAACATTGTCCTATGGAATAGTTTCTTGCACATGCATAAAAGTTTAGACAGCAGTATAAGCCCTTGATGGAGGTTGGGAACCTATATTGTTGTGTGCATTAGGCCAGGCACACAAAAGTGGCAAAATGTTGACACCAAAGGCTACAAACCATGAAACCAACCTTAAATAGAAAGGAAACACAGCCTTCCAGTCTATTATGGGTAATTCTTGGTACACAATAACTGCGTTGCTTTAATGAATAACTAGAGATGTTTACAAGTCATTTCTTCCAAGTCCAAATCAGGTCTAACGTCTTTAAGGGGCGATTCTAGGTCAAGTCAAAGTAAAAAGGAGGGATGTCAAAGCCAAGTCTCAAGTCTTTTTGCCCTAATCGAATATCCCATAATTTTAAGCACGAGTCCAATTTTAAATGTTGTGCCCCGAGTCCAAATCATATCTGAAACCTCAGGTTCTTCGTACTATGTCTAAACTCTCAAAGCTCAGGTGTTTTGCCTCAGGTACAGATCAAGTCAACGGGTCTCAAGTCCGTAACGACTGGAGTTGACATTCTCCCATCCAGTCCGAGTCCTGATGCAAGAAGCACTGAGACAGCGCGCTGCTTTAGAGGCTTATGTCAAATCAAATTAACAGATTTGCACTTATCCACCATCTTTTTCAAACTATTGATTCTGTTGACAACAGTAACAATCCTCCAAGGTTCATTAAAAACGTCAGTCAAGTCTTTTTTGACTCTTACGAGGGGTCGCAGTGAAGCCTTTTTACAAGTGCAATTAAGCTCTCAACATTTTTACCTTAAACCCTTTGATTAAAAAAATTATACAGAAAGGAGATGGAAGGATGTATAAAGGCCACAATGTAAACAAATATGTAGTTCTTATAAAAAACAATTGGTTGTAAAAACTGACACCAGTCAGTAAGGACAAAGATCAAGGTTCAGCATTGTAAAAAAAACTAATTGTAAGATTGCCTCATCCAAATAACCAAAAAAAAAATGTATCTATTTCTTTTGAACTGATCCATGGTGGAAGCAGAGAGAGAGTAAAGGAGGGGTGCAGAGGTCACAGAGTCGGATGTGGGCCTGCCGGGACCTGCAGAGGATTAACACAAGCGCTGTGCTCAGGACATATGGCATTTGTCATCTCCCACTGGGAGAAGAGAGTCTCCCTTGGCTCTGCAGCTCACTCTATCCGACTTTCGCTTCTCCTGTCGGGATTTAAAGGCTTGAAGCGCTTTAGTTGTTTACTGTGCATTAAATGCCCCCCCCCCACCATACCCACCGTCACCAGCTAAACTTCGCAGCGTTAAGAGAAAAATGGCTCAGCAGAGGAAGAAGAGAGGGTGCTGACACTGTGCAGCCTTCTCATCGCGGTGAGGTGCTCGCATTTAATTCCCTCTGATGAAGTGAAGAGGGCAGGCGTGGAGAAAGGGACACCTGCTAGGAGTATGGCCACAATTTATTTGTGGTTTTATGGGTACAAAATAGCAATGTTCTATCATTCTGCCGACCAGATTCCCAGACGAAGTGGCTCCAGCTACAGTCCTCGAGTCAACTTGGCCACGAGTGCATGAGAGCGGGGTTAAGTCCTCTGGAAGTTATCAAGGAAGCCTTGCTGTGGATTTATCTTGCACAGATTGGTTTTCCTTTGCGACTAAAATACAAATAATGGTTTCTGGGAACCGCAGCGTTTCACTCCATCATTTAAGGCACCTGACTAAATCCAGAGGGTCAGGCCTTTCGTTAAACAAGGTCAATGCAAACAAGACAGTCATTCATAGAGTCACAAGTTTCAAACTTAGCAAATTTAAAGAAAGCAATTTGAAGCTAAACTAACCTACATTATAATATGGCAAAATAATCTAAATCCAAGCTTTGCTAGGCTAAGTCAAGATAAGGCTAACCAAAGTGAGCGAACTAAATTAACCGTAGGTTAGCTAAACGTAGCCAGGTTACACTAAAGTAAATAGGACAAGATAAACTACAATAGGCTCATGTTGACGCTGACTTCAGGTGAGCTAAACTGAGCAAGGCTGGGCTAAAGCTAAGTGAACAAAACCACTTTAAATTAAGCCAGGATAAACTACGGTTAATTGAGCTAACCCAAGCTAAACAAGGCTAAGAAAGACAAAGATAAACTAAAAGTACCAAAACTAAACTAAGCCACACTAAGCCACAACTGATAAGATAAGAAACTAAACTAAACTAAGAAAGGCTAATATACGCTTAGGTAAAACAAACTGTCATGGTTTAGGCTTGTGAAAACTAAATGCTGCTCCTGTACCACTTAAAAAAATAATTAAAACATTAACTTATAGACAAAGACTGAACACGTTTGTATGTTGTTTCACTGTTCCAGTCTGCATTCACGCAGCAGAGCGTTGCATGTTGCAGCTCGAAGGACTCAGACCTTGACAGAACCGTCTTACTGTGCTGTCCGCAAAGCTAATAGCAGCTAGCGCTAGCTTACGGGTCTGATGTCTGGACTTCTGACAACTTTGCTAATTTACGTGAGCTCTATGTTGCTCTCAAACATCCGTGTCATACTGTTAGCTTAGCGCGTAGCATCGTTACGCTCTAATATCAGTATAACTGTGACAACTTTTAGCGTAAAGAGCCGCTACGCTGAAATACGCGGACGAGAACTTTCCAGGTTGCCGGCTTGTTATGCTAATTTGGCCCATTCAACCTCTCAGGTTTGTTCCATGTTATTCAGTTGAATAAAAGTTGCCTTACCAGATTAAAAGTCAGTTTTTAGTCTTGGATTGTGTGAAATAACGTTCTAAAAATCTTTAGGAGATGAAGAACTGACCTCCAAAAGGACCGCGGGATGATGAACACAAGGTTACATTTTTAGAGGATGCCTTCATAAAAACAGTGGATTATGATGAATTATAATAAAAGGACCTGAAATATGAAATATAGTGCTCAGCATCCTGATGTATGAACATAATTAGGACGCTTTAACCAAACTTCCAGAAAGTGAGGCCTCGTTAGAGGAGCTCAGCTGGCTCGTGGTCTTATAGCTGGACCTATTGTTTAAGTTCCAATAATTAAAGCATTAGTTGCAGTTTTCTTCATGACGCATCTAATTAGAAGAGTTTAAACCTCTTGTCCTCTTCCTGAGCCTGAATACTATCACTCAGCGCCACGCTCGCAGGCAGGTACGCTCTTGTCATCCTCCATCTTCATAAACAGGCATGTTATTATAACAAGATGGAGTGTGGCGCTTTTCTCCCAGCATTTTCTCTCTTTTTTCTTTTTCTTTTTTATTCTTTATGGGACACAGTAACGCGGTGGAAATCAAAGCTTGTAATTCGCCGGTTGATGTTTATTGTGCGCCTCCCCGTTTCTGCAGACGTTTGATGAACAGCGTGTTGCGAAGGCAGGGAAATAAAAAAAAAAAAAAAAAAAAAAAAAAGGGAAAAAAGGTGTTGGAGTATCTAGTGGGAGCTTGCCAAAATAATACCTCATTCAGCGGAGCCACCGTGCGAAAATGCCTCTCCTCACTGACTCATATTTCACCGCCACAACGAGCGGTTTGCCGTATGGGCCCGGTGATGAATTACACCGGAGCATATTCCTTATGGGAAATCTGGATGGTGCTGAAGTGAAGGGGGGGAGCGAGCTCCAGCGACAAATTGCCTTCACTGCCAGTTAGTCCGTGTTCTTTTCTTCTCTCTGTCGCTCGGTGTTGTTGGAAGGAGAGGGTTTTATTTTGTTAGGTGGAGGTTATTTCGTCTTCTGCAAATTCCCCACGGCAGTGGAGGGATCTCAGTCTGAGGAATGGCAAACCCAACAGCACAGCAGCAGCAGAAAAAAAAAAAGCCCTGTCAGCTGATGATCTGCCCAATCAGCTTTTGTCGATACCTGTTAGCAGCAGCAGCAGAAGGGAGGGGGGAGACCGGACAGGCGGCCCAGTTGGCCGGTTTGGACGGTCGCCAGGTTGAATCCCTGAGACGTTTCCAACAGGAAGAGGCGCTCGTTCTGATCCAGGAGGCCCGAAAGCCTCGAGAAAACCTGCAATCTGGAGGACTAACTGGGCCTCTGAGCTGGGCTCAGGAGGGGATAACATGAGGAGGACAGGGAGGTTCAACTCTGTCCACTCTCAGCTGTCCAAAGGCAAGATAGAGATCTAAGGTTGGTCAGCATCTAAATAAGTAGATAAGATGGAAAAGAAAGTACACCTGGGTTCAGTTTTGTTATATTGGTCTGGGCTATGCAGGCGTGAGATCGCGATGGAAAAGCAGTGAAGACCTCTGGGAAACAGCTGCTGCTGCCTAACAATCTAGGAACGGCTTTTAAGTCTTTCCCCCAAAACTACGTGGAGTCCATAATTGAAGACGGGAGCTAATCCTCCCGCCAGTCAGCAGAAAATCAGCTCCAACATCAGAGCGTTTAGTGCTCAGAGGAACCGTTTGGGTTCAGGGTCGGGTGCATCTTCCGTAGATGCCTGACGTCCTCGCTGTTTCCCTAACACGCCGTAATACCGCTACGAGGTCAGCCGCTGAAAATAGAAGCGCGTCGGCTCGTGTGCAGGTGTGTTTAAATGATGCCAGGACAGAAAGATAACGGGAATTACTTTGTCGTGGGATGGGAAGGTTTATGGGAGTCACTTCTGAACTATTTAAAATACAAAAACAAATCTAATATGTGAAATGAAATTTTGATGTGAAATGAAATTTTATTCGAACATGAACATGATACAAATATAAAAATAAAATAGTGCACAGTAACAAGAAGTGCATAAGAAAGAAGAGAAAATACAGATTTTTGTTTCAGTTAACATATCATGCTCAAAATGGGGTAGGAAGAAGTGAGAACTTATAAACTCCTACCCCTAAACACTTGAGACTTTAGAGTCCTACTGTCATTAAAAAAAAAAAATACACCAAGTTATTATCTTCAATACACACCTTATTGCTTTCTGTCCCCATGTGTGTATCTATTGAAAATTACCTCTTTGTACCTTCTTTTGAATTGTGTTAAACTATTGCTTTGTTTTAAATCTTCATGTAACTTATTCCATAACTTTACACCTTTAATTGAAATACAGAAGCTTTTCCTTGTTGTTCTAAAATTGCGGATCTTGAAGATTTCCACCAGGAGTGGAACTCCAAGCTGATTCAGTCCAACGTCAAAGCGAAGAGGGTTAGATTTTTAGCGTGAGACATGCTGCCTGCCTCCATTTCAGAGTTTAAAGCAGACATTTGGGCTAAAACCATAAAGAAGAGGTACTCCAGGTTCACCGTTGTCTTTTTTTATCCTCGAACTACAACAATCGCTTTTGTTAAGAGTCGAGCCAAAGAGATGGCAAAGCAGTAAATCTCTAGGTCTGAATCTAGAGAATATAAATGCAATATAATCCCAGGACAGTTTGTTGATCCAGAGCATTCAGCCGCGGGTTAACACGCCGCCAAGCCGGAAAGGTAACAGCAGTAGCTCAGCGGACGCAACGCTTGCTGCCCATCGGTCTGTTAAAGGCGAAAAGGTCCTTTCAGCTACTAATAAAACAACTATCATCATTTTAACGCAGAAAAACATCTAAAAAGGCGTAAAATGTTACCATGACGGTAACTGTCGTTTATATAAACAGATCTTCATGTAATTTCTTAGTCCACCGAAAGTTTGTACGAGAACTTTAAGTGCCACTTTTCACTAAAAACTCTTGAAACGTTAAGCTTTCTTTATTTTAAAAGCTAAACTGTTTAAGATAAACAGACTAAATTAATTATCTTCTGATGATTTCTGCCTTTTGGAAAGACAAAGACTTGTATTAAGAGTCACTGGTAAGATAATGAAATGCTAATGGTGCAGGTCTGACCCCAGAGGTCACGGCTTTGGTCCTAGTTTGATAAATTCGTAGCTGTGAGAGTTACGTAGAGAGTAGAGACCTAATAAAGGCAACATCAATCCAGGAAAGAGTTTATTTCCAAACTCTTCTCCAGGAGAGGACCCTACCCAGGAAGTTCACCCCAACATCAGAGCATGAAATACTCAATAATAGAAGTTTAATACCAGAAGCTCGAGGAAATGCTATTTATTTTTCAAACCTTGCCCCTTTCTTAACAACCTGTTTAATCTTTAAAAGAAAGTTTAATCATCTAACATGACGGGCCAATTATTCGTCTTTTTGTAAATTACGTAGGGCTAAGATTTGCTTTAAGAATCAAAATGATATCAAGATTTATGTAAAATTAACTTCTTTCTTAAATATTTTTTTTACTTTTTCTGGCATTTTTCTTAATATACGTTATTTCAATTATGATTAAGTGCCTTAAGTCTTTAATTAGAGGGGAAAGAGTAAAAAAAAAACAACCTACAACATGTAAATCGTGCAGAGAACATGTCAATTTATGAAAGTCAGTGCCCTTAAAAAGCTGCTGGGACCGCTTTCAGAGACTTCCATCTAAACCACAGTGTTAATTTCAATAAAATATTGGACCCCTGCCTCCAAAAAGATGAAAACAAGCAACATTCTTTGTATTGTATTTTAAGAACATGCAGTGGGATGCAAATCAGCGCTAAAAATCTACAACAAATAAGGCCTCTCCTCAGTTGTGGAGATAAGCGCCTCGATCCCGCTTCTTGGACGCCCCCCCCCCCACGCGAGCAGCCTCTTCAGTGTAGAGGGATTACCAAACACGAGGGCCTTCCGCCGTCAATCCCAATTTACCTCCGACTAAATCCCAAATTTATGAGCGCGTTCGCGGGCATAATCCGGCCTCCATTTGCTCGACGCCGGGCACGGTGAAAGGGAGATTAGCGAGCGGGTGGCTGCCGCCGCCAACGCCGGAGTAGGTGGCCAACAAAAGCCGGAGGAAACGAGAAAAAAAAACGCCAGGCGAGATAGGTGGTCTCCGCTCTTGTTGGTGTGTCTGATTTATTGATATTTCTCACTGGGGAGCTTTTGTCTTTCGTCAGACTGTCGAGGCAGAGAGGGGGGGGTGGAGGCTGCGGGGGGAAAAGGGTGGTTATTTCTGCTGATAGGGCATATTTTCTGTCAACAGTCTCTGGCAGATGAGTGTATGTGATAATACCGCTGCCAAGGAACAGTCTCTCAGCTCTTCAGCCTCCGGAAGAATATTTCTTTACTCCCCCCCCCCCCAACCCAACCCGGTCCCAGCCTTCATAATTCAGTAAACTGAAGTAATTACCACAGGAGCACGCTCCGTAATTACAAAGCGCTCCGTCACGGCCGTGCAGGTAATGGCATCTCTTGCTCTGCTGCCGGCGATAACACAGGTGAGACGAATTGCAGAAAACGCGTCTGATAGCATTGTTATGGTAAAGGAATGTCATTATGATGAAGGCCAGCTCTGCAGCCGGGGGGGATCGTTGACTCGTCTCTCTCTCTCTCTCTCTTTCTCTCTCTCTCTCTCGACAGGTTGAGAACCATGCAGCTGAACTTTCAAAACGACAGGAAGTCTGTCTAATTATCAGCTGCGGATCAGCCAGATATTAAAGGTTGTTTACTCTAATCCTGTGTCGTTTGGGGCGGTTTCCCCATTCCTTCCCCTGGCGGTGCGGTTCCTCAGCCTGGGCGTGGCGGCGTCCAGCAGACCCCAGCTGTCCAAGCGTCAGGTTTCTTTCACCTATCGTCACCTTTAATGTTACCTTTGAATCGCACACAGACATACGACAGCAGGACAGGATGTAAATATTAGTACGTAGCATTCCTGAAGGGTTTAAACCCCAGACATTTAGATTGGTGATCTGGACTTTTGAGATGCAACGATCTGTCTGAGGCCTTCAGAAAGAACCTTCCAGCAGCTTATTAGGAGTTTGAAAAGGTCTCAGAAAGCCTAGAAAGCTTTACAATACATGGAAACATTCAGGATGAGCACCCCATCACAACCAAATCACTGCTATCTTGTGGTAGTTAGCCACAAGATAGTTAAAGTGAATCGAACTTTGTATTTTCTTTCATGTTTGTTTATGTATGCGGTACCATTTTAATTTTCTGTTTTATGTGGGGATTTTGCATATCAAGGTGAACATCATTGTATAAAAGGTGAATGCCGTAAAGCAGAGGTGTCAAACTAATTTCTATATAGGGCCACTTTGGCATCATGAAGTCATTAAAAGGGCCGCTTGCATGTGTATAGACGATACTTTTCATTTCATAATTTCATTCCAGTTCACACAGTAGTATAAAAAATGCACAGTAACACAAAAGTAGCACTCTTAGGCCCAGTTTTTACAGTTTATCTGCAAAAAATGCTGATATTGGGGTGAGTTGCACTTACAGGAGGCACAGTTTTAGCCACTTTAAACACTATAAAAGGATATATGCCTTTTTTTGGCTCTCGAGGGCCCGATAATTTACCGTGAAGGGCCAGATTTGGCCCACGGGCCTTGAGTTTGACACCTGTGCCGTAAAGAATGTGATGTTAAAAATGAATAAGGTAAACAAGATAAGCCTAGAAATCAGCCGGGTTTAAACCCCAGACATTTAGATTGGTGATCTGGACTTTTGAGATCCAACAATCTGTCTGAGGCCTTCAGGAAGAACCTTCCAGAAGCTTATTAGTGGTTCAAAAAGTTCTCAGAAATGCCTAAAAATCAACTATTCCTCTGTACAGGTGGAGGGCATTTGAAACAACAGCCAACATCTCCAGGCTTGATGGTCACAGTAAGTTCACCCTGAGGTCAAGATGCCCTCAAGATGCTGGAACGAGTCTTTAGAAACCCTAAAGAAATCCTCAGAGACCTGCAGCAGGGTCTCACTGCTGTGGGTATGAAAGTTCATGTCTGTCCAGTCAGACAGAGACTCACCAAGTTGAATTGCCACAGGAAGGCGGCGATGGGAAAACCTTCGCTTTGCCAGAAAACAAACCTGAAGACCAAACTAAAGGTCCGTAAAGTTTGCAATAACGTTCTTTGGACAGATGAGACTGAAGTGTTTGGAGACCAGAGGACATGTTTGGCCTAAACCAGATGCAGCATTCTGGGTAAAAACCTCTCATACCGACTGTGAAGCATGGAGGTGGAGGTGCCATGGTTAGTCGCTGCTTTACCGAATCAGCACCCTGGACAGCTCACTATCGCTGTGTCCGCCATGAACTCTACTGAGCATCAGGAGGTGTTAGGGTTAAAAATCACCGTATTATCTGTATCTAAATTATCTAAATTACTGTATTATCTATAAAAATCATTACAGCTAAACCAGAACTGGACCGGGCAACATGACAACGACCTAAAACGTGCCAGTAAATCCCCAAGAACTGGCTGAGAACCAACAAACAGGCCGCCTCACTGAAGCCATGTCAGCCTACGGGAATTAGAGGAGAGGGTGTACTAACTTTTCCGCATCTAAAGAAAACATTCATGTTCATGAATAAAACAAAGATAATTTTTGCTGTTTACCTCTAATTAAACCATTTAATTTCTCTAATTTCTTTATAAAAAGGCCTGAATCGTAAAAGGTTTCCTTATTACTTCCAAGAAGGTTTGGGCCAAATGTGTCTGAACAGGTCCAGCAAGGACTAAATGATGTTCCTTTCAGGTTCATCAGTTACTAAAGTAGGGACCAAACCATAAACTAAGTACTGGCTTAAGGGTGTCCAAACTTATGTAAGCAGCCTTTTGAAGCCTGTTTTTAGGTCCTACCGCCCCGCCCCAACAGATCTGCTGCTTTGCATCTGAATCTTGTCCCATTAAAGAAGGAAAAAAAAACTTTGTAAATGTCTCATTATTTTACACAAAGATAGCCTGACACTTTAGGAGTGTGCACTGTTTAGAGATCCCGTGCAATTAGCAAAAAGCGGCCCTAAATGCTCGTCTCCTTGAGAGTTTGACCCTATTTGTTTGTGCCGAGGTAATTTCATTACGCCCCGTGCGATTCCCAGGAGCTGCCGCGAGTTAACGCTAAACGCTCACCAGAGAGGGGATAAGTATTTGGCAAGGCATCAGCAAATAGAAAGAGAAAGGCGGTGGGTGGGTGTGGGGGGGGGGGGGGGGGGGGGAGGCAGCAGAGCTCAATAACACTTCTTTCATGTTGACAACTTCCATTAATGTGCAAAGGCTGCTGTTTGCGCTGCGTTTTTATTTATGACGACGCGGCGGCTTCAGAGGGGAGCGTTCATCACCTGCGTGGCCCGACGGCGTTCGTCTGATTTGTGCGCCGCTTCCACGTCCTGGGGGAGAGGGAAGGTGGCAACCTGTGCGACGATCGTCAGTTCTCTTCCCGGGCACAAACGCACAGACACGAGGAACATCCAAGCAGGACGGGTTTCTGTTCTTATCAGCTCGTTTTGCATCAAGTCAAAAGATTTGTAAAGCCGATGAGTTTGAAATTCCCCCAAAGTACAGAGGAAAACACCAAAGAATCCACTTTTTGTTCTGATGCTGGGGAGAAATTATTTCTCACAGCCTGAGATGGAAAAGCTTAGGGACTTTTTAAATTCTTAGACATAAATCCATAAAATCCACAATGATCCAAAGTACTTTTTACAGTGGATAAAACATAACAAACAAGTGTTCCGTCATGTCAGAGTATAACATTAGAAAGCAGGAAGGTAATATCTGGCCACTAAAAAGCATCTGAGCATAAAACTACTCAATATTTACTATCAAGGGTCATCTGGTTTAGTTTTCATTGGAAAGGTGATTTATAAAAATAAAAATAAAAATTATTTTTTTTTATAAAAAAGGAAAAATGTCATTTATTTTTTATTTTATTTTTTATTTAAAAAAATGTTTACATTTTTTTTTTTTACTTTTAATTTTTTTGTTTTACTTTTTTCATAAAAAAGGGGTAATTTATTTCAGTGATCTCATTTAGATTCATTATGCACCGCAACACAGTATTTTCTTAAGGCTCCTGCAAATCCTGTTTATAATTTCAGCATGGAAGGTTTGGTGGAAGGAAAAACTGCTTGGTATAGCGGGAATTAAATGAAACTGAGTTTCCAAGAAAATTAGAATATAACAATAGGAAAACATAAAAAAAATATTTTTTAATTACTTTATGCTAATTATGCTATGTTGTGATCATGTGACGGCATGTAAAATTACAGAGAACACGGCTGCCTTGAGATACATTTAATTTCCATCCTAGCTGTATTACGATGCCGACCATCTAAGGAAGGCCCGGAAACAAAGGCCAAAAAAAAAAGTAAATACAATAACCAAACATTTGACAAGATGCTGTGACCAAAATGATAATGGAAAATTTAGTGGAAGGAAAAAGTGTGACGTGAATGGAGGCACAAGACAGAGAAATACCATCAGCCCTGAGTGGATGGTAAGGCAAAGTCTTTCTAAGACAATTTAGGAGATTCTGGGAGCAGGGTGGAGCCGGTGCCTCCACTCCACACAGGTATGAAGAACAAGGGCTGCAGCTGTCACTCTCCTTGTGTGGAGCAACTAATAAGAAGCAGAGGCATCTCACCTGAGCTAAGAACAAAAGGCTGCACTGTGGTTTAGCGATTCCTCTTTGCAGATTTGTTCTTTTGTTATTTAGTTTGGAAAGTAAGCTTCCGCACTGATTGAATAGTGGAACCAGCCTCATACAAACCCACACCTAATGCACCAATGAGGCGTCCTCTGTGTTTTAATCTACTGTCAGACACTTTGGTAACTGCCTGATGCCTGATGACATCCTGAACTGGCCTGTTCCGTCTGCTTCAGTACTTATTCTAAGGGTTTCTCCCCTCACGTAAGGTAAAGAGTTCGGACCTTAAAGTGCTCAAGTTGGTTGGAAAGTACGGAGTAAATTCAAGATAGACGTATGGAAATGTCTCCAATAGTCCACCCTGTTCTCCTGGCCTCATCCAGATTCCCCACATTTGCAGGATGTCTAAAACCCCCCCGTGTGTGGATCCTGTTTGATGATCCTGCGCCGTTATGTTTTACTCTCCCCTGTATGTACACAAAGCTTCAGCTGGGAAACATTTGAGAGCTTTTCTCTCCCACTCCCTTAATGAGAGCGGCTTTTTTTTGCCAAGTCAAATGGCCTGACATGTAACAGAGAGACTCCAGCACCATTTTTTTTTTCTGATGCAATTACTTCAGAGTTGGGGTATCATACTGGGGACTTTTCAGAAACGTAATATTACCTCATTTTGTCTTTGGTGTGGTCTGGAAGGTTTTTTTGGGAGGCATTTGGAAGCATTTTACTCATAAAATACTTAACCATTTAAGTGATAGGATACAGTTTCCTGGGTTTTGTTTCTGCTGCCAAACAGGGAAAAAAAAGAAAAATGGAAAAGTGAGGGGAGCGACTACGGTAGGCTGGTACCACTTTCCCTCTTTTGCTTTAAATCTGGAGGTGAAACCTTCACCCTTCCCTCCTGAAAGCTATAAATTAATCAGCCTCACGTTGCCAAATGTCACAACTTCCCGATCCGTTCCTTCGCTTCAAGTCCGAGCCAATCTTCTCCCCTTCTCACTCCGTCCATGATGGTATCTGGCGTGGAGGACATCATTACCAGCTCTGCGATGACGATCATCCAGAATCTGTCATCCAGTTCTCAAAGCGGTCTTTTGGGAGCGCTCCGGGTTACGGCATTCGTCTCTCTTCCCCCCCCCCTCTCCCGATCCTCCCTCGTCGTCTTTTGCTCCCAAATTGCAGATACTTGAGTTACTAAGCTGCCCTAATAGGTACAACCTGCACCGACTGGGTGTCCTCAGAAGGGATCTTACCTCTCTGAATTGCTTCTTTTTTTTTTCTTCCCCTTTCTTCATGCACGGAGGATCAAGCGCTATCCCACAATGCACCCTGTCACACGCAATGCTGGGGCTCGGCGCGGTGATTTCGGCTGGCTCCTGAAGACTATCCTCGTGGTGCCAAAGATTTAAATGTGTTTTCTATTTCTTGCTTCGCTGTTGACATCAGAATGTTTCCAACCTCAGTGTTTTATGTGCGAGCGCACCCCCCAAACCCCCCCCTCCAACCACCCCACCAAAAAAAAAGCACTTAAAACACACGCATACGTGGGACTTTTACATAACGACACACACACACACACAAAGAGACAGGCATCCGCAGGAGCAGTCGCAGTCAAATCAAGCCACATGAATGCAGGAAACACATGCAGGCAAGGTGAGCTTGATAACAGGGTTCGCATGTTGAGAGCAGAACCTGGAGGCCACCCCTTCAAAACGTTTTGGAGTTGCCACAGAGGAGCTGAGCTAGCCTCTGCGGTGTGCTGCTAAATTAGTTATGAGAAAGGATTAAGAGATCACTGTTGGTGTTTACTGTTTCACAGAAAACAAAGAAAACTCTTTTCTTATACTTTAAAGATGTTTTCGTTCATATGTCCCTTTTCCTTTTGTACGCATTTTCCCCCCCGCAGTTTCAGATCAGCATATTGACAAGTTTGTGCTTGAAGGTCCACCAAGAACGGCGGGCCTAAAAGAGGATCCGTGCACACTCAGAATACCTGAACGTCATGTTTTAAAGCTACTAAAACCAAAATCCAGCAGACATCTGATACCAAAGGCAAAAGCTAACCTAAGCTAAAATCATCCATCTAAGATAGCTAATGTATGAAAACCAAATATAAAACAAGTCAAACTTTGCTAAAGTACAAAACTTAGCTGAAATAACCTAAGATACACAAACAAACAAACCTAAATAAGGCTTTTAAAAGCTTTTTTTAAAAGCTACTAAAACCAAAATCCAGCAGACACCTGACACCGCGTGTAAGATCATGAGCAAGGCAAAAGCTAACTTATGCTAAAATCATCCATCTAAGATAGCTAATCTATGAAAACCAAATGTAAAACAAGTCAAACTTTGTTTAAGTACAAAACTTAGCTGAATTAACCTAAGATACACAAACAAACAAAGCTAAATTAGGCTTACATAAACTAAGCTAAACAATGCCTGTGCAAATTCTCAGTTATCTGGGTCATCGCAACAGCAAACAGGCTTAAATCGGAGGCAACCGGACTTTCGTTCAGTTCTTTCTGAAAATGATTCGACACATATCCAGGAGTGTTTGTCAATTATCAACTGCAAGCCACCAGAACTGACAAAGACTGCTTTGATAGGTGTCGAATCGTTTTCAGAAAGAACTAAACAAAAGTCTGTTTGCCTCTGATTTAAGCCTGTTTGCTGTAAGCTAAACAATGTAGCGCTAAACGAAGTTAAAGTATTCTTAAAGTTATGGTGACGTAAGAACAAGGGGACCAGACATCCCCTTGTTTTAGGGGCAGCCCCCGTTTTGGACGACCTACCTGCCTGATTTCAGCGTTTCGTGAACAGGACACTACAACAGCTATAATGTTAGCGTGATGCGCTGCTATTAGCATTACGGAGCAGAAGAAGAAGAAGAGGCTATTGTGCTGCTAGTTCCTTCTAAAACGTGTAGCATCTAGGAAGGGTTGTTTTTTTTAGTTAACACTAATTAGTGTTAACTAAAAAAAAGGCCAAGCTGAAAACGGCAATGTAAACTAAACTAAGCTACCAAACTAGTCAAGTGAAGCTAACTAAGTCAACGTAGCTAAAATAGACATACCAAACTAAGTTAAAAAAAATTAGCAATGCATATCCGAATCTCAAGCCAAGGAAGGTCAAAGTAAACCGAGCCACACTAAGCCAAGATGGACCACCTAAATCTAAGGCAGGATAATTAAATCTAAGCTACCTATGCTTAGTTAGCTTAGTTTGGAGTAAACTAAATTGTTCAGAGATGGAGGTAATTAAAACTAAGCCAAAGAGAAGCTAAACTAAGCGGTGCCAGACTACGCTGCCTTTAGGGGTGGTAAACTAATACAAGTGCACGTGCAAACTGTCCACATCGGCACAGAACTTGTTTAACCGTGGATTATGACATCTGAGCTTTACCAAAACTGTCTGAGAAATGTCAATATTAGTGCATGTATCAAATGAAAAATGTTGGTAATCCTTACTGACCGAAAACATGAAAGATTTAGACTTTACCATCATAAAGCAAAGAAAGAAAAAATTTAGTGATACTATGTTTGAACTGCAATCATCCCAAACAGCACTTATCCAGATGCAGGCCTCAGTCCCTCATCTCAACGCTACATCATTTCCTGGGCCCGCCCCTCCATGGGTCCCTTTGTGAGTCTCTGTAGCCTCTAATGTAGCAGATTTATGCTTTTTTAGAAAGGCTATCAGCAACCAGGCTTTCCCTGGAAGTAATCCTCTTCTCTTTAGCAGGAAGAAAAAAAAAAAATCTGCTGCCAAGATCCCCCTTTTTTTTTTTTTTGCTTCTAGTTATGTCGGGCTGTATTTTAAGCAGTGCTAATCATACACCTTTGTGGACACTTAATTAAAATTACAAAACCAATTTTAAACGATGGTCCAATTAATATGGAAATGTATGCAAATGTATTGAAACAAGGTGGTGATTAAGTTAAGGACACTATTTCATGTCTTCCTTAAACGTGAAAACAAGCCGTCTCGTCTTTTCCTCCCTGCTTCCCCCCCCCGCCCCCGCCGACAAAAAAAGACTCCCCCCGTCCGACGGATCATGATGTTTACAGGCAACGCGCCGAGTTGGGGGAATACCCCTCCACGGTGAAACGACAAGCAGACCGGAGAAGAGAATGCAAATCAGAGCTGATGCCTCTAATCCGACATTTTTAATAGTTTACTGCTGCCCCCCCCCCCCCCCCCCGCAATAACGTTCATTTACCTAAGGTCAGCGCAAAGTTATATTCTGGCCAACATTGCGCACCGTTAAGTGTTTGAAATTCAAGGCGAACCGGTCCAGGCTTGAGGTGAGGGCTGACGACTCTGAACGAGCAGACTTTCAGTTCTAATTAGGCCTCGGAGACACGGTGGTCTTTCAAAAGTCGTATCTGGAAGGTCTGAGGGGGGGTGTTGGGTGCGAGGGGGGTCCTGGCTTTGGGTTAGCAGGTAATAATGACTGATTCTGAGTGGATATTAAATAACTTTGGAAGCGGAGAGGAGAAAATTAATTTACCCTGAAAGAGACCTGCAGAGGCGTTCGCGTCGAGGTGAGAGGGACGTTCTGCTCTTAAATGAGTTAAAACATCCCAAAACCTAATACAAATCAACTAAACCTCAAAGAGAGAGACGCTTTAAAAAATGCTTATTCAGGTTTCAACTTATTATTTACCCTTCAGGCCACATGTTGAAGCTTATAGTTTAAAATCAACCCTGCAGAAATCCTAACATTTGTGTTGTTTTCATGCTTTCCGAGAATAAAAAAGTAAGTTTTCTTCCCCAGCTCTTAAACCCTTACAGAAATCAGAGTTAGAAGAAACAAATAAACACTAACCCAAGAGAGTTTTACTTTGTCTTTTATTTAGAGTAAAGAGCAATTTAACTGCTTTTTCCACTCCTAAACCAACTTAAACCAAATAAATGTGTTGTCTGTGCCGCCCTCATTCTGTTTGTGAAGCGTTCGAATGAAAAAGAAGAGTCCGGCTTTGGGTCGCACCCCCAGCGGAGCCAGTCTGAGAACCTCAGGTAAAGCTTTAGGGGTTTTTCAATTAGCATTTCATCAGGGGATTCTCTCAGCGACTGGAAAACCAAACCAATCAATGAGTTGGACAAACAACCATGCTGTAAAGTAGCAAATCAGCAAATAAAAGGCAAGGTTCTCACCGGTTCTCTGGAGGCCATATAAATGGACCCATCCCCCTTTCTGGACCAATAGATGTCAATGAAGGTTTCATCTCTTCCTGAATTTGCTACTTTTTGACATCCTTTAGCTCACGTCACGCTTTCCGACCAGGTCTATTAAATTTAGTCTCCTTGTTAACAGGAATCTGAAATCCATCACCAGTGCAGCTGTGATAGTTGAATTTATTAACACACCCTTGCCTTTGTGCATCCATGCGTATAAAAACAGACCTAAAAGCCTGCTGCTTGTGTTTTCTACGTGTGCAACACAAATCCAGTCCATGCATCTCGACTCTGCGTGCAAGCCGCCGGCATTGCGGGTTCAGCGCACACGAACAGCAGCTCACACCTGGGAGTTAAGTCTCCAGCAAACAAGGTGGGTGAGACGCAGGAAACAGTCGTGTCATCAAGTGTTAGCAACCTGTAATCCCATCTGAGTCATGAGAACGCGCAGCTCCCCCCGCCGCCGCCGCTTCGCTGCCGGCTCCCCGGGGCTCGCCGGGCAACCTGCGCCCCACTGATACCTCCACTACACAAGCTTTCCAGGTGACTTACACACACAGACACCAGGAGGGGGGGGGGGGGTCTCAGCTGTTGGAGAGGTGCCGAAGGGAAAACGAGGACAGGAAACAGAGAGCGGGAGCAGGTACCTGCCCTGTCGCCAATTAATTCTGCCTCACAAAGCTGTAGAGAGGCAGCCGCCTGAGCCGCGACTGGGAAAAGTGACACTTACCCCCCATCAGCTTCATTCAGCAACGCACGGCGTCTGCTTTTACTGAACAATCGTTTCTTATGACTGAGCCTGAATGTTTTAAACTTTAAGAACTTTGGTGATTCATATATAAAAGTGGAAGTTAAAAACATAATTGTACACAATGTAGTGCATTAAAAGTCTTTCAGCTTTCAGTAGCGCTTCAGTTCAATTGAATGATTACAGCTAACAGCTTTTATATATATATATATATATATATATATATATATATATATATATATATATATATATATATATATATATTTATTTTTTTATTTTTTTTTTTTTTTTTTTTTTTTTTTTTTGAATCAAGCATATTCTTGGAAAGTTAAGTGGAAGGAAAAACTGTTACAAACTGTTACAAAAAGCTGCCAATGGTGGGCTGGCAGGTCCGCTGAGATCCCTACTCAACATTTAAAAATGGAAGCAGTTGGTTTGACTAAGCAATAAAAAGCAGAAGGACAGAAGGAGCGGTGGAGGGAAGGACCAATTAGCTTATAACAAAACTGTTATAAAAACGGGGATAACTACTACTCTGAATCCTTTCAGAGCAGTAGGAAAGCAATTAATAACCCCATATTTTCCCCAATCATTTTCAGATATTTTTTCATACAGAAATATTATGTTGTGTCCAGAAAACGTGCCTACAGAATCATATGGAGGACTTCTCATCTACAGCAACTGACCACATTCAGTTTCACGCTTTGATTCAGCTACGGACAGATTGTCATGATTACACGTACGCTGAGAAGGAACCTGAGTGACTTGTTTGTGTACAGGCGGAATAAGGAGCCTGATCCAGTTGAGGTGCCTGCATTTCTCATTGAATCAGCTGGAGGGGCACCGTTGGGTCCATGGACCCAAACTACTCCACCTGAACAGCATTCAGCATTGGGTTGTGTTACACTGAGCACTGTGAGACATTTACAGATATATCTGGGCCCATATAGACTTAAACAAAGACCAAATTGGCCAAAAAATGACCCCAAACTAATATGGCATCTTGATTCTATAACAAACTGAATATAGATGGAGCGATTTATCTCCAAAACAGCTGATCTCACTGATATAGACCATTATTTTACAATATATAAATATAAAAAGTAGAACAATACAGTTTTAACGTGATTTACCTCTGTTTTTATTTTTCTGGGTGGCAGCTCAGTGCTTCAGTAGAAAGTAATGAGCTACAAGCATGAAAATAACTGAAAGGGAAACACTAAAAATTATTTATGTCTAATAATTAACAATAATATACTTTGACTTTTTTTAAAAAGTTATTTATCACATACAACTCAAGGTGTATAAAACCCATAGCCGTTACTGGCTCCACTTTTTACGAAAGTCTTGAAGTGGACCAATTACGCAACATTAATTTTTTCACACGTTTTTATTTTACTTCCATTTGGGTCTCTACTGCTTCTAGAAACAGTCCAAGCACAAAAAAACAACCAACATGCAGCTGTTTTTGGCAATAAACAAACATTTTGGGTGTGTCTGGAAAGCGGCATCAGAAACCTGCCTATTATGACTTCAAAATCTGCCGGCCCCGCCCCTCGCCTAGCAACCATAGCCAAGCCCCGCCCCTTACCTAGCAACCAAAGCTTTGCACGGCAAGATTGGCCAAAAGACAGACTGAAGGCAAGTTCTGTGGCCACTATTTGCTTTAAAAATGGCGGCGATGTAAGTACGTAATGATGTCTCTTGTGTGCTTTATATTGCCGTTTAGCATAACTATGATGTGTCATTTAGCACGAGCTAACGCTAACAATAGGCTACTGATAGCCTCGTCTCCACTTAGAAACTTACCATGCAGAGACTGGCTCTGTATGTTTGCTGGTTGCGCTCCAGGTTCTGACTCGGGGTCAAACATGTACCGTCGTACCATCGTGGATCTGTTTGCAGCCATTTTCACGTGGGGGGCGTGGCCAACTACAGCTTATTTTGCATAAAAGTGACAGTTCATTCGGAAAGAAGCTCAAACTTGGCGAAACCGATTTAGATGTTGAGTAAAGCCCATAGATGTGTCTTAACGTGTTTAAAAGCATAATAGGTTCTCTTTAAAACGGTAAGCTTCCTTTAGGTTCCCAGTTTCTCTCCGGGTGCGCCTCTACGAAAAGCAGCAGGTATGGAAAAGGTACCCAAGAAAGAATCAGCAACACGCGTCCGTTCAGACGCCCAAAAAACAGTGGCTTGATAGCAGCTTAGTTAAATCTGATTGTGTTTGAAAAGGTCAATTGAGAGCTTGTCTTCTCTCCAGACAGTACGGGAACGAAATCCAAGCTGTGCTTCAGGGCTGGATGGGGTCCTGATTGGCTCGGCTCGCCGAGGAACGACTGAAATCTGTCCAGACGCACCCGTTAGCTGCGGTTAAACTGGAAAGGGTCCTCTAAGCGGTTACCTCATGTGAATTAGATATGCCGTTGCGTTCAGTTCTAATACCTTCAACTTTTACTGGCTGAAATTTAGCATTTCATCCTGTCAGACTGAAGTTTTAGGAATATCATCAGCATAGGCGTCGCCAGAGCAGTTTCACTGGAGAATGTGCCGCCAAAGACCGTTTCTGATCTGCTGTAATAACCCCTGATACAAAACAGTCCCTGAAGATCCACTTTAAACCTTAATCCTTGTTTTTTTTTCAGAATTCTGAACCCAGCTTTGTTAAAGAAAAACAAAAAAAAAAAACGTACCGTGCAAGTACAGAACAGTAATGCAATATTGCTTGAACATCTCCAAAGTGATAAAGAAGCCAAAATGTTTATTTTGACTCAATATGATGAATATGACAAGGACTGTTGGAGGGTTTTCATTTTTTAAACGCATGGCCCAACATCTCAGCCGGCCGCTTTAAAACCTTTAAAACCACTTTGTGGTGTTTGAGACTTTCAGAGGTGGACCTCCTCGTCTGGTTAGATAGTCCTACTCAACAACCAGACATCAGGCTGGAGATTCTCCTTCAGGAGCTAAAGGTGGAGGTGGTCCGGGTCCAGACGAAAACAACGCATCCCCAGACCATCATACTACCACCACCATGTTTGACAGTCATCTCTCAAACTGCCGTTCAATTTACACCAGACTTAACGCACATGTTTCAGAATAAGATCCATTTTTGCTAACCTGACCCTAGCCAGATGGATTTCGCTCCGCCTAGCTTCACTCACATCCATTTGGGACAGATCCATAGGAATTGCCTTTACTGAAGGCTGGGCCTTATCAAAACTTCTTGCATATGATTGGATAAGCCACTTGTCTGTCATCTTTATTGACGTGCTATTTCAACCACTCACACCGAAGCTAACCCGTGATGCTGATGAGAGCAACGCAGGAAAAAACTAAACTTTTTTTTTTTTTTAAATGTGTTTGCGACTCTAGTGGGACGTGTTTTATTGACAGTGAGCTGACAGGAAGAGGGGGGAAGACAGGCGGCAAAGCGCCGCGGGTCGGAGTCGATTCCGAGCCGACCGCGTTGAGGATTAAAGGCCTCCTGACATGGTTTGCGCTAACCGCTAACCGACAAGATGTCCGCTGCGGACGCGCCCCGGAAAACAAAACTTGCCAAATCCGGTCGGGAGAAGGGCAAAAACATGGTTTCCACCAACAAAAGCCTTCAGAGCCATTCTCTGATGTTCTTTTCATGAAACAATATTAGGTAGATTGGACAACACGGAAGAAATAGCAGCATCAATGCTAACGCTTGCTTCCTCGATGCGAGCCGCCATTGTTGTCTGAATCAAAACAGTCTCACGGTCGCTTCTCCACTACGTCACATCTATGAAACTCCAGCCCTGCGTCCTGATTGGCTGGACAATAAAATTGGTTGGAGAAATCACTCTCTATGGAAGAGGTCCCAGATGGGTGTGAGTGAAGCTAGGCGGATCTGGCTAGGGTCGGGTTACATTTTTGCCTCGTTGGCTTTAATTTCTGACCTTAACTGAAACAACCTAGGCCTACAAAGCTGTAGATGTTTTTTCTGGGTTCTTCTGTGACCTCCTGCATGAGTCGGTGGAGCCCTTTTGGAGTGATTTTGGAAGACCGGACAATGTGGATAATGGCTTTTACTGTGGTTTGCCTACTTCCTGTCGTCTGACGGAAGAGATTTCTTGGTTCTATAGGCCAGACGGTAATCAGAACTGGGCGTGGCCGCTGCTTATTTTAGAATAACACATTTTGATCCGTATTTCTGCGTCGAGTCCCCGCGTGGCTTCCTGTTTAGCATCATGTTTAGCACGGGGAACGAATGTAACGGGCAACTCTAACAGGAAAATAAACTTATTTTACCAGCTGAAGCGTTTTGCAAGGAGACGTTAAACTTTTTGATGGCGAAAAGGACTGAAATCTTGATTGCCACTTAATTCAACGCCGGCATCAAAAAGCAGAGAGTGACGGAGATGAAATTATCACCTGCGCGGGGACGCGGCATGGTGAGAAAAACGCCGCGGTACGGATAACAAACAGCAGTGCGGTTGCTCGTGTTGACTGACAGGTGTTGAAAGGTATTCTCCCACTTTTAAAGAAAAAACAAACGCGGAACTGACAACACTTTTTATTTTAAATTAGACACAGATGATGCTGGTTTTCCACACCAGCAAGAGGCACCTGATTAGGTATCATAATTCCCCCCTGCGATTCATAAAATAGACCATACGTCTAGAGTCTAATATTAATCTAAGCTACGTCTATGTCTGTATGGATTTTATGTCCCTGGAAAGGAAGAGAGGGGCTCCTGTAGCAGCGACGGCGATGACACAGGTACGTCTGAGCCCAGAACAAATACCTTAAAGATTTCCCCGGCTCAGATGCAGAAAGTACATGAAGAGGCTGCTAATGGTGGGCTGGCAGGTCCGCTGAGATCCCTACTCAATATGCAATTTAAAAATGGAAGCAGTTGGTTTGACTAAGCAATAAAAAGCAGAAGGACAGAAGGAGCGGCGGAGGGAAGGACCAATTAGCTTATTTATAAATCAACAGCAATTTCACTGATGACTCCATCTTAAATTTGATCAAGCTGCAGGTTTTGAAGTCCCCCAACAAAACAAGAAAATCATTTATCTAATTCCCTTTATTGGTAATAATGGCGAGTCCCTCTTTGGCCCGCGCTAATCAGACTCTCATTGATTTCCGCTGAACTGGAGGGCGGCGGTAAAGTGGCCCGAGCCGTGAGGCACAGAGGCTGGGAGGCCTCAGGCTTCATCGTTCATAATGAAAATGCTGCTCGTAAAAAAAAAAAAAAAAAAATAACGGCTCCTGTTTTAAACAATGATAAAAGTCATTCCAGCTGGTTCTACTGAGAAAAGGGACGACGTCTCTAAAGCCGGGATTGTTTATTAGAGATTACGCCACGTTTATGAATATTTGTGCTGCTGTGCCAGGAAAGATTTCCACGGCAAAAATCACTGAAGTTGAAACACTTTTCTGTAATTTAATGGTCTTGGTTCCTGTTTACCCCGAAAAACCTAAACTAGACAGAATAAAGTCTTATTTGTTTATCCTATCTACTACAATTTGCATTGGTTTATTGTTTAATTAGCTCTCAATTTTGTATAGTTTATTTTTCTCCAAATTATTATTTGACAGTTGTTTTATAGCCACATTTATTTTAAATACTATATCTCATTTGTATTCTAAAAATTATAGCTTTTTTATTGTATCATATGTTTGCATTAATTTATTCCTATTATAATTATTTATTTATTTATATTATTATTCCTATAATAATAATAATAATAATAATAATAATAATAATAATAATAATAATAATAATAATAATTATTATTATTATTATTATTATTATTATTATTATTATTATTATTATTATTAGTAGTAGTAGTAGTAGTAGTAGTAGTAGTAGTAGTATTGTTATTTTTATTATTATTATTAATCATATTATTATTATTATTATTATTATTATTATTATTATTATTATTATTATTAGTAGTAGTAGTAGTAGTAGTAGTAGTAGTAGTATTGTTATTGGTATTTTTATTATTAATCATATTATTAATCATAGTATTTTTATTATTTTTATTATTATTTTTATTATTATTATTATTATTATTATTATTATTATTATTATTATTATTATTATTATTATTCCTATTGTTTCACTGATTAAAACACTTTATTTGTAAATTAGTTAATCTACTTATATTCAGGCAGCTGGATTTGTATTGATTGAACAGTAACTAAATTATTTGGCATATTTGTTTGACTGACCAAATTTTACTAGGTTATGTTAATTTTGAATGTTTATATATTTATTGATACTTTTGCTGACTGCTATTTGGCAAGCATCCTATGCAAACGTTTGCCAAAATGTTGCAGCAAAAACAAAACGATATCCAGACAAACAAACAAAACACTGGACATAAGCGAGAATACTCTTCATGTGTACACACTAATAGGTAGATTTTGTATTTAGGATTTAATAATAACAGCTTTAAAGGGTCATAAGAACTAATCAACACCGTTTACAATCAGTACAGCACTACTTTGCTTCTGTTCCTGACCCAGGGTACAGCTATCTGCACTGGCTCAGAGGAGCTGGGTTGCCAGGTTTGCAGTCCATTCACCCCACCACTGTCCTCATTAGCGTGCTCACTTTCACAGGTGATGCTGCTGGAAGGAGACACCGCCGTTCTGAAGCCATCGCAGCGGAGCTCGGCCAGAAACGCGGAGCAGCGGAGACAAACAAAACGATCATTAGCGCGCATTAAAATCCACATTACGGCTTCGGCTGCCTCCTCAGGAGTCAAACGCTGAGGGTGAGTCATCGGCCGGCCTAATGGCAGCTCGTGTGGACGCCTGCCCACTGATTGCAGTTTGGCAACGACACCCAGAGAGGCTCGGCGAGGTGTATGATGTTACCGTATGTGGGCAAACACAGATCCGCCTGATGAAACCGAGCCAAGACAGGGTAAGCCGTCCTTCCCGGGTCCGCTTAGTGAAGATGAAAAGATCAGAAGGAGCTCCGCTCACCGCCGATCGGCGAGAAGGTCACAGCACGTAGGGAACAGAGCGCCGCCGGGAGGGAAATACCTGCATCCAGATTCAATTCAGTTCAGTTTTATTTATATAGCGCCAATTCATGATACATGTCATCTCAAGGCTCTTTACAAAGTCAAATTCCATCAGATCCTCCAGGTTGGTCAGAAAGTTTCCTCTCTAAGGAAACCCAGCAGGTTGCATCAAGTCTCTCCAAGCAGCATTCACTCCTCCTGAAAGAGCGTAGAGCCACAGTGGACAGTCGTCTGCATTGTTGATGGCTTTGCAGCAATCCCTCATACTGTCATACTGAGCATGCATGAAGCGACAGTGGAGAGGAAAACTCCCCTTTAACAGGGAGAAAAAACCTCCAGCAGAACCAGAACCAGGCTCAGTGTGAATTGACCCAGGAGTACTTTCTACGTTATATGGTATTCACGTTATGATGCTAACAGAAATAGCATTTAGCGGCATCTACAAACGCTATAAACCAGTTTATTGTAAAAATTCAGAATCATTTAATGTTTCAGAGAGTCATTAAATTTCCAACAAAGCCGGAAAATGATACGAGGGCGTGCTAGCTGAGGGCGTAACATCGACGTTTGACCACTCTCAGGCAGAATTGGTCCACAGATATTCAACAGCGTGAGATTTTAGAGGGCGATTCCAGATGTTTAAAGATGACCTTAAAAATAGGGGAAGTCAGGTGGAGCCTTTAAAGTTCATAAAAACTGAGAAGCTGTCACGCATGGCGGCGGTAGCATCATGCTGGGGGGCAGCTTCACTTTCAACGTCACTGGTGCACGGAGCCAAGAGGGTGAAATAACCTCCAGATTCCCCATTCTCACCTCCGATAATCAGCTCCATAGCTGGAACAGCCCCACACCATGATGCTGCCATCGCCGTGCTTTTCAGTAGATACACTGGACTGAGGTTTGAAGGCTCCATCTTAGATCTTCCTTTAATGGAAGTCAACATTAAGCTTCTGAAATGGCTTTACAAATAAAAAATAAAATAAAAACTCAAGTAGCAACATCAGCAATGCTAACAAATCTCATGCCATCTCACTCTAGAGATGCGCGGCCGCTCTTTCAGCCTGGAGCGTTGGTGGGTTCTGGATCGGTTCCGAACATTTTTTAATCTACTTCCTGGCAAAACATCTGCCTGTAACTGTGCACTTGAGTTTGTCACACCGGAGATTTTCAAAGTAAAAGCTCAAACCACTTTACAAATCCCAAAATGGACACAGAAACTTAACGTAATTGTGTAGCTCTGATTGCTGATACTTGTGTAATGTAACCTGAATATATTCTTCTTTCTGTTGAGTGTGCGCTCAAATTTAATTGAAATTTTCTTTGCAACATTAAAGAAAAATAAACCTGTTTGAATGTATTGATACATTTGATGTATCCCCTTGTTTTGACAGTGAAAGTTTCCGCTTTATCCGCTAAAAATCACAGAATCCTGAATTCTAAAGGTAGATCGGATAATTTCATGTGTGCAATTTGAGTTGTATTAGACTAAAAAAAAAAACATTTTATCTTCCTTTAGAAGACGATAAAGGTGGAAGCGGAGTTTAAAGTCACTCTGGACTGCAAACAAAGCCGTTCACAGGGCGGAGCGTTTGTCCAGCTGTCCTGAAAGGCGTTCTCCCTGAGCTCAGCGGCGTGCCGAGGGTGACTCCTGCAGCGATAAGCGCCAGATCACAGAGGCTCGGCGGCAGAGCAGCGCTGTCGCTCCCCCGTGATAAATGAGTTTGTATTGTCTGTCAGAGCGGCTTCCTGCCTGCCCAGGTCACTGCTTATTAAATTACCACTTGTCAATGTCTTAAATACTGATTGATGGATGATCATGGCAAATGAAGGACTTCTATGACTTTTATCCCTCTGCCTCCCAGTTCTGTCGGCGCAAGGCGAAAAACCTTCACCGGATTGTTATTGACCGGTATTGAACCGGGACGGGTGGTTTTCTTCCTGAAATGATCCTTGTGGTTTTATTATTATCCATTCTAGTTCCTTAAATAAGAAGCACAAATATTTAGTCTATCCAATAAAGGGGACTTTGTGGTGTTGATCTAAAAATCTACAGCACTGCAAAAACGGAAATTAAAAATGAGTCAAAATTTCTTCAAATTAGTATATTTGTCCTTAATTTGAGCAGGTAAATAAGATGATGTGCCAATGGAATAAGTATTTTTACACCTTAAATAAGATAATTAGATAAACTACACTTGAAATAACATGATGGAGATAAGTTAATCCTATTTAAGTGCAAAAATCTTATTCCATTGGCAGATAATTCAAACTTGCTGCTCAAATCAAGGATAAATACACTAATTTCAAGAAAACTTTACTTATTTTGTCAACAAGTATTCAGCTTGTGGTGGAGTCAGACTGAAGCTGGAACACGTAGAAAATATGATGCAAAATGACCAGAAAGACGTGAACTCTACAGGTCTGCTGCTGGATATATGCGCATGGAGCAGATCCTGGTCCAAACTGTGGAAAGTAGTAATAAATCTATTTGCACCACCAGCAAATTGACGGGCAAGATAAGCGATTATAGTAAAAATAATAATTATATGACTGAATCAAAGGTACGTGCTTCCATAAAACATACTAAAACTAATACTGAAGGTGTTATCTGGTCAACTGTTTTAGCAAACAGGAAAGTAACACTTAAATATATATTTCTCTAAGCGGGGGCCAAATTATCCCTATTTGGTTTTGGCGCTAATTAAGAAAGTTAAGATTAAGTTTGTCATATTGCAATTAATCATTTGTTTTGCTCTGCAACACACAAAAAAAAAAAAAAAGTCGCAAATGGTGTCAAGTATCTCAAAGAAAAATTTGTAAGTTATCTTCAAGACTGTTTAGGCTCCATTTATTTAAAGCTAAAGTACTTTTTTGGGAATATTTTTCCATCAGTCTTGGTAGGTTTTCCCCGACACCACCTTCGCCGTGAAGAATAATCGCGTCGTCGCGTTTACGAGTTCCGGCGCGGAAACAAGAGGCGGCTACGTGAAAAGAACACCGTGTTTAACACATTCAGTGGCAATCATCTGCTCCACAAAGCTGCTCCACGGAGACCCACGGACCGCAAGTACCCCCGGACCGAAAGAGAGCGGGGCTCAGACTGGAAACAAATCCTTGAAGCTTTTGCTCGATCCCGACAGAAACAAAACGAGGGAGTTCTGGAAAAATCAATCTTGAACTTGCTTTCTGCAGCGCTGGTGTGTAGCAATGCGGGCTGAGCGTGCGTCTCATGGGTGTGCTCAGGGTTAGGGGCATTGATGAGTCTGTGGCTGACATTTGAGCATGATTGAAGGGGGGGGGGGGGGGTGTGGATACTAAATCACTACATTGTTCTGCAGTCTGTGGGCCCGTGTCATTGCTGCACTTTACCAACAGTCGAGACGCCTCAAATTGGATAATTAGCAATTAAACGGGGACCACAGGAACTTGGCCCTTTGATGAAAACCCAAAACCTGAGATGCTTGGACCAAAAAACTGAAAAGCTCAACCGGATAGTTTTGGGGGGGAGAAAAAAGCAGCAGCTGAAAATCATCAACTGCATCTTCACTCAGCAATCCCCAAAAAAGGCTTTTTATTGACTGCAAAATATCAAAACTTCTCTTTTTAGCCGCTATTAAACCATGCCATATTTGTGTCTAATGATAAGGTAAATGAAAGGATGTTTCAAAGAAAACTGGCCCACCCTGAGATTTTTCTCTTTTTTTTTTTTTTTTTTTATTTCTTTCAAAGACTGGACAAACTGGAGCAGTTTGGAAAAAGACCGTAGGCGAGCCGAATGATTGTCAGTCATGCAAATAATCACTTACTTACAGTCAGTGAGTTTGCTTCGGATAAGGCAAATTACCATTTGAAAATGAGCTCAGAAACACTCTGGGCAAAAAAACGCTTGCAACATGATTCTCAGTTGTATTACCGCACATACGCGACAGGCACACATATACACACACACACACACGTGGACGCAAACAAACGTGCTTTAGAAACGCTGCTCCTTGCAGCACCAGAACAGGCTGCAGGGATATCAAATAACGCTCTGATCTGATGGAGGGGTTTTACCTTAATGCTTTTCAGTCAACTCTACTTCCACGCTTTCTCCGTCCTGTTGTTCCGCCTCTTTGATGTGTCTTGCTGGAACAAAAAAAAAAAAAAACAGAAACTATGTCAACAATGATGTATTTTGACCAACCCACTGTCTTACTTTATGTGAAAATCAACACACGTGGTTGTCAGTGATGAAGGGAAATGTGCCAACATAACAGATTTGACGTCAGCTACATTAAAAACTAAATGTGCTTGCCAAATTGGATAAATGACAATATTCAATTTACTTTTTGTGATCAAGATTTACATCTGATCACATTTTCTTCTTGATCAATAATTATTCAGTCTTTGGAAATAGTCAAGATTTTTATACGGACTTCAGCTGCTTTTTGATCATAGTACTATGCAGAGATCCATAATACTTTAGCTAACCAAAATGAGAAATTGGACAATGGGAAATAAAAAAAATACTGATCTCTAGCGTATGACAATTTTCTAAAAGTCATGTATATGCTGGGTATTTTTATTTCTTTTTTTATTTGATTGAGCCACAGAGTCAGGTGTGTTAAAGCATGTGGGCAGTGTTGTAGCTGCCGGTTAGCTTGACCTGATTTAACATGGAATTAGCTTCAATGTTAAATAAATAACTGATTATTAGATCTAATAGGGAGTTGTTTTTTTTTGGGGGGGGGGGGGGGGGGGGGTTAGAGATTTTACATGATAGAGTTGCCATTTTCTGGGTTAGGTCTAGATGAACCCAAGACAATATACTCTTAACCGAGGCAACCAAACTATGTTACAGCAGGTTTAACTAAAAGCTAAGCTACGCTAAGGTGCAATAACTAAACTATTGTACGATGACCTAAGATTAGCTAATATAGGCTAAGATACTAAAAACTTTGCTAAAATTAGTACAGCTAAACTAAGATTAGCTAATGTAGGCTAAAAAATGTTATGTTAAGCTAAGATTATGTGGCCTAAACCAAACAGAGCAAGTTACGCAGACCTAAGCTAAGGTATGTTGAACAAGGCTCAGGTCCACCAAACTAAGCTATTGTAGGCTAAACTAAGACAAGCTAATGTAGATTATATAATGTCTGCAGGTCCAGACATGGTGTCAGGTCAGATGCTTAAATCATGTTCTGACCAGCCAGAAGGGGTCTTTCTGGACTTCTTCAACCTCTCCCTGCAGATCTCCACGGTTCCTGCCTGTCTGAAATCATCCGTTATCATGCCTGCCCCCAAGAAGCCAATTAACACGGGCCTCAGTGACTATCGTCCCATCGCTCTGACCACCGTCATCATGAAGTGCTTCCAGAGGATCCTCCTAAAGTCCATCAAGGACGCCATCCCTGCTGGCGGTCTGCCTACAGGGAGAATCGCTCCACAGAGGACATTGTCTCGTTAGCACTGCACTCAGCTCTGACCCACCTGCAGCAGCCCAACACATGTTAGGATGCTCTTCATGGACTTCAGCTCAGCTTTCAACACCGTGCTCCCAGACATGCTGGATATGAAGCTCCACAACAACGTCTCTGCTCCTACATTAATGACTTCCTCACCAACAGACCCCAGGTGGTGAGGATAGGGAACATCTGCTCCACTGATCCTCAACACAGGAACACCACAGGGCTGTGTCCTCAGCCCAGCTCTATTCACCGTTTTCACCCAGGACTGTTCTGCTGTCCACCCCACAAACACAGTGAAAACGTTTGTGGACGACACCACTGTGGTGGGTCTCATCTCCAACAATGAAGAGTCCCACTTCAGGGATGAGGTCAGCAATCTCACACAGTGGTGCTCCAGGAACAACCTGATCCTGAACACCAGTAAGACCAAGGAGGTACTATTAGACTACAGGAGGTCCAGGAGGACTGAACATACAAGGGGAGGTAATGGAGCGTGTGGACTGCATTAGGTTCCTGGGCATTCACACCTCCTCTGACCTCTCCTGGACTGTGAACACCTCCCACCTGGCGAAGAAGGCCCAACAACGGCTCTTCTTCCTCAGGAAACTGAAAAGGTCTGGACTTCCCACTAAACTGCCAAAGAACTTCTACAGAGCTACCACAGAGAGTGTTTTATGTCTCAGCATAACTGTGTGGTATAAGAGCTGCTTAGTCCAGGAGAGGAAGGACTTAGCACGGGTGGTGAGAACAGTGCAAGGGATTGTGGGATGCCGTCTGCAGGATCTTTATGGAGAACGAGTCCAAAGAAGGGCCAGACGCATCTCCACTGATCCCAAACCACCCAGACAATCCACTGTTTGCCCCTCTCCTATCAGTTAAATGATTCAGAAGCCTCAAAGCAAAAACAAATAAGCTTAGAAACAGCTTCTTCCCCAGAGCTGTGAAGGCAATCGCCCCCTGATGGGAGACTGTGGTCCACTTTAAAATCGCCCCACTGTTACTATCCCGTCATACGTTACAATCACTTTAATGTTATTGCCTACAACACACCATCATCTCTGAATATAAATGTACATTTCTGTAAACGAAGCCTCAAATCATCATTGCACAATAAGCACCTTATTACCTCATTATTTGTTGTCTGTGACACATGAAGGACAATTAGTTCATACAAACTTTAAAATGTACATCTTTTTATTTATTTTTTTATCTTTTAAATGCTATAATGGAAAAAAACAAAAACACTGTAACCCTTGTTTATTTGTTTGTTTTTATTATGTGTACTCTTTGCCAGCGTGGCCAAAAAGAAATTTCACCACAGTAACACGCGGCCACAATAAAGAATCTTTGAATAAAGTTTAGCAAAACTATGCTAAGGAACACAGAACTACATTAAGGTAAGCTAAGGCGAGGTACGTTAAGACACCGAAGTTATGCTAAACTATATAAAGCCAAGTTGCAACTACATTTAACAGAATTTCAACAAACAAAAAAATACCAAGCTACAGCAAAGTTGGTCAAACCAAATTAAGCAAAATAAAGCCCAACAAAGCTAGAGGTAGATAAGCCAACAGTGTTTGTGTTCAACCATTTATTTCCTGAAATTAGTGAATAAAATCTTATAATCATCTGCTTTATGCTGCATGTATCTGTTAAAAGCTCATTAGGAATTAGCCCACTACCCTGCTGCAGCTAACATACATTTGGCAGTCCTATAAATAAAATAAAAAATAAGGCTGCTCATATCAAAGAGCCTAAAGATTCAATTTAAAAATGCTTCTTTCATTGGAGCCGCCTGCTATGTATTGACCCAACACTGGTTCGTTAGTTGACATGAACAGCCTTTTTTGAGTGAATAAATATCAGTGTCAAAGTTATTTTACCAGCAATCAGGGAACATGCAGCTCAAGTCCAAAGAAAAGCATCCCAGTTTGATTCTAAATGTGGTTTATTTTAAGTTGCGCTGTTTTTATTCAGCAAAAGACGATGGTATTTATCACCATCCCAATAAACAAAACAGTCCTAGTTGCCTTATAGCTTGATCCCGGTCAGAAGCTACTAAAAAATGTACTGATTGACTACAAGACCATGAGAGAAATACAACAGCACTTTGTGCTTAGAGACGCTTTTAATAAGTTTCTTCATCCTGCTGTCACCCAAGTTTGAAACCAACTTTTAACATTTTTGTTGGATGGAAAACGTGCATCCTGTTTGCAGAATCCTTTTTTTGTATGAAATTAGGAGGAAAATAAACTCAAACTGTTTTGGACCCAATGCACCAACCTTATAGTCTGATATGGACGGTGTTTGTAGGATATAAACACTGATATATCTTGGTTAGCGTTCTGGATTGCATGTTTAATATTTCCTCTAAACTAAAGCGTCTTGAGTGACAAAAGCTTTCAAGCTGCGATTTTTCCCCCCCCAATCCACTGACACCCATATCATTCATATGGTCAGCGCACTATTAAACGCTACACTGAGAAAAAAAATAATACACCAACTAACAGGGAATAAACCTGCAAGGTAATTCATTCGAAATGCTTCCCTGAAAGCGCCTTAGACTTTCAACCAGGTGCACGACTCAGTGTCTTATGCGCTGAATGGAAAGGTTATAAAAAGCCCTTTAAGCTCATCTGATCCTTTTACTTGCTGAGTCTATAGCTGAATTCGGAGCTACTGTCAACAATATTAAGTTTGCGGACGGGATTGAAAGTTCAAGCCATACAGTTTCCAAACTAATGCCAGTTTTGATTAAATGCTCTGGACCCAAACAGCAGGGGGTTTTGATCCGCCTTCACCATTGTAGCTTTGCTCATTGTACTGCTCTGCTACTCTTCTCGTTGGATCGGCGGCGGCAGAACCTGCCCGGTCGCTGCAGTCGTCTTTAAAAAAAAAAAAAAAAAAAAAAAGGCACGGGAGCGAGCGGGTGTCACTTCAGCTAGAGCTTCATTTCCAGCAGCTGCACAGCTGAGGCCAAACACTTGTTTACATCCCTCGATACATTCAAGTGTTTGTCTAACACCCGACGTGTCGCTCGGCGATGCCGGCGTCGCGTATAATAAGCCGCGGGTCTTTAAAAGTCACCGAGTGCTGCCTTGTTTAACAGCGTTAAACCCACAAACAAAGATGGATTGAATGTGTAATTTGGAGCATTTAAATTTGGAGCATGAGATGGGGGGGGGGGAGGGAAAAAAAGACGCAATATTTCCTGCAAATTAATTCTTATCATGGTGATGAATAATCAGGCTTCTTATGAGGAAGAGTCAGTGGAATACAGCAGCACTTTGAGCCGTCATAATTAACAGACTCGCTCAACAATGGGCACATTCTCAAAGAGACTTCTTATTAACAGTGACATAATGGCTAAAATGCATATTAAAATGGGTATTTAGAGTGGAAGGGATCAAAACTAGCAATGCAAACCGGGTTTTATGGTCCACATGCTTCATTGTTTCAGCATCAACTGAATGTCAGCAGACGACGGAGGTCCGGACCACGCTGGATGTTCACCCTGGGGTGTCTAAAAGCTTTGGCGTGACACTGCCATTACCCAGGGGGCCCGTGCACACCTCATTAGCAGCAGTATGCTTTGGCCACCCATGGGCGAGATTCAGTCTCTTTGGTGGCTTAACAAGATCACATTTAAATCTGCAGCAGGATGTGGAATCGCTTCCTGATGAAGAATCATCATCATCAGCACACAATTACTCCCAGGCAGGCTGAAATGCACAGCGACGTCCAGGACTCACGAAGAGCCCCCCTGAATTTCCTGGTATGGATGAAGATCAAAGCATTTTAAGTACCTGTCTTGCCACGTCTAAAACCCAGACAAGTTTAATTGGAATCAATAAAACCGACCTAGAAATGTATATTTCCCAAACAAGACAAAAGCCACAATTTCTTTCATCATTTCTTCCAAGTAACCTTCCTTGACGCCTTTAAAGTGACCTCAATCAACATTTTTTTAGACTTTCTTGAGTCTAATCTACATGTTTTTAAATTGTCTGTTCCTCTCCCGTTGGTAAAGTGTGTGGTCATTCTGGAGGTAATTTGTTGCACTTTTAGCTGGAGGATGCAAAAAACACCGTTTGGATGAAGATTATATGATGTTAGCACGAAAAAGCTTGTGCCTGGCTAGCAAGACCGATCCCCATCTAATCTAAAGCTAGAATTTCTGAGAAAAATCCTGATGTTAATAGATTTGGGTTAGTTTAGACTGCTTTGGCTCAGTTAATTTAGCATAGGGCCTGTTTAAAAGACAAGCAGACATTTATAGAACAGCTTCTTAGATCATGCTAGTTTAGCATTGAGCCAGTTTAGCTCTCAAATCTCACACAATGAGCATGAGACACACATTTTCCTGACTTTGCATGCAGGACATTCCTCATCCTGAAGAATAAAGCCCATTCTGAATGGGCTGAAAGTGAACGGTAAGGTTCAGAGAGTCACTCTTTGTCCCAGGCTAATGCTATCCCCAAAAATGTCCCCTGATTTCCGTGTTTTGTGAGTAAGAAAAAGATGTTGTATGCAACAACAGCTAGCTGGTCGCGCGGCTGTTAGCATTACAGAGTAAGAATTCCTTTATTGTCCCACAATGGGGACATTCGAGTGTGACAGCGACACACAGTTACCCACAATTGTTAGCACTGGGGGGAAAAAAAGAACTAATCTAAAATTACTTCTAAAGAAACACCAAGAGTGGACGATAAAAAATACTAGAGTAAATAGAAACTGCACAGTGAAACATTTTTAACACTGGAAAAGACTCCAGCCTGTTTACATAATACAGCATAATATGATATGCAATATGTATGACAGTGCAGCAGCCTCCTCAAGTAATCAAGGCGTGTGCAAGTTACCTTAGCCTCTGGGGACAATTTAAAAGGCCAATGGTTGGATCATAACCTGTGCAACCGTTAGCATGATGCCCAAAAAGGCATATGATGTCATGAAGTAGAGGCATATATCCTTTTTAAATTGTACAAAGTGGCTAAAACTGTGCCTTCAGTAGCGAATGTTGATTTTTTTACTGTGTAGTAACAGCATCCTGCCACTAGATGTAAGTTTTCCCACAACACATTAAAATAACCCAAAAATGTCCAAAAAGACAAAAAGTGACGCAGAATGACGAGTTTAAAGTGTAACTCACCCCAATATCAACTTTTTTTGCAGATAAACTGTATAAACTGGGCCTAAGGTGCTACTTTTATGTTACTGTGAAAGTTTTTAAATTTTTATGTGAGCTGAAACGAAATTGCGAAATCAAAACCATCATCTATACAGATGCAAACGGCCATTTTAAAGACCTCATGATGCTAAAGTGGCCCAATATAGAAAAGGGTTTGACACCCCTGATGTAGACCGTTGTTGAGACTGTTGTGACCAGCAGAGACCAGCGTCACCTTATAATAGTTACATTAGCATAGCTTTGTTTATTGTAGCTTAGCTTTACTCTAGCTAACATTAGCTTATTTGTGATGTAGCTAATGTTAGCTCACCACTAGCCTGGTTGTTTTTGGTTAGGTTTTGTCAAACATACCTTATTTAGATTTAACTTAGTAAACTAAAAAAAGCTGAGCTATGTTAAAAATCATAGCTTAGCTTCAAGTAAATTAGTTTACGTACTTTAGTTTATGTAAACTAATTAACTCTACTTTAACTGATTTTAGGTTAGTTTGGCCCAGATTTATTTCCCTACCACCCTTTGTAATAGCTTTGTTATGTTTTGTGTTCCGTATATTATCATCTATTAGCTTTCCTTAGTTGGTTATACATTAGTAGCCTATAGCTAAGTTTATTAGCTTAGGTAAGCTTAGTTTACCTCACTTTAGCTTTGAGTTTAACCCTTAATTAGCTAATGAAACCCTATGTTAGTTTACCTCCCTATATAGCCCCCCTAAAAAAAGAATAATCATCTTAATTCTTAATGAAAATTACAAAGTTAAAGTTTTTTTAACACAACACATTTTTGTATCCAATATCTTTTAGTCACACTATATATTGATTCATAAGAACATTTTAAATTGGCTCTTCAGGCACTTTGGTGCTAGCAACCAGTAAAAAAGACGTTTAGTGCACACAACTTAAAGATACTGTTCACCTGCTTAAGCTATTTATTAGGCCTGGCACTTCAGGTTTTGTAGATCTACTTTCTCATCTTTTTACTCACAATACACAATGGCAATATAGCAAATATAAAAGCTGCCAAAGTCTAAAGGAAAACTGTGAAAGACCTTCAGAAAGCTGCCCATCAATGAGACAGCTTTAGTGTTGTAATGTATCTTTATGCGGTTGACGTATACGTCAGTAAACAACTTCTTTGTCGTCTCCAAAGGTGCTCCTTTTCTTATAATAGAGACAAAAAAAAAAAAAACATGCCGACCCAACTCAGGTAAGTCAACCAAACAAGACGTGTAAACAAAGAGATTCCATCTTCTAGGTTTCTTCTCATGAAACGGATGGTTGGGACCCGTCATTCAGCGTCATGAGTCCTTAGTTCTTACTCAATAGCCTGTTCCTCTGTGTGCTCGTCACGGGTGATTACAAGCCAAGCAAGAAAAATGAGATACTGGTTGACCTATTTCTGAGCACTTTGTTTCACACCGTCCCCCCCCACCACCCACCACCCACCCCCTTCCTCCATTCCAGTCCTTCCCTCCAACCAAAGTTGGCTGTTCTTTTCATTTTTCTTACTTCAGCCTTCCTCTGCCCACCGGTCCTCTCAGAGTAGAGGTCAGGTCAGAGGCCACCTGGGCTCCTCCACGTTGCAGAGCACGAGCAACCTGGCAACAAAGGCCTCCCCTTGTTGGGGGATCCATCGCTCGGTGCCAAACTTTCACCTTCACCCCCTCCCCTTTAGCCCCTGTGTGAAGAAAACCCCTGCAGGGATGCTTCAATGGGGGCCTGTGAGTTTTCAGGCGCTGTCATGAGGCGAGTCACACCGAGATCTCATGAGCGAGGAAGAAAGGTGGGAACGAAGGGGAGGTGAGGCACCTCTGCTTTGGCTGGAGGACAAAGGCGCTCAGAGGCGACGCCGCAACCTTTATGTCCTCCACCTCCTTTGGCACCGTCGGACGACGAGCCGCCTCCGTTTGGCTGTCAGGATTTATTTTCCCGACTCGCTTGAAACGCCACTCGAGCAACTCCTCTCGCTCGTTTCAAAGCGGAATTAATAAAGAAAACGTCTAATTGAAACAATGCGCTCTGTAATGAGATGAAAGGGTGTTGGTTTCCCAGCGCCACTGATGTCCTAAAAGACCCCCCCCCCCCCCCCCTCGTTTGTTGAGTTTTGCAGATAAGAGTTAAAGAAACGGCGGCTGGCAGCGGGCCCTCCGCTTCTCAGATCCCCCAGCAAAGCAACATGGGAGACCAGGGGTTTGCTCTTAAGAAGAAGTAAGTAGAGTTTGTTATTCCGCCGCCTTTGACTAAGGTCATATCAAATTAACAGACGCCTGACTGAATAAAAATAGCATACCATTAATTCATTTTTTTTTCCTCCTCCACTGCTCATAAATCTTAAAGGTTGACCTGATTTTTACCATTAAACTGTGAAGAAATTAAAACAGAGGCGCCACATGGACTAATTTTCACCAGCTCCGGTTTCACGTGGGAACTAAAACCCTTACCAACACAATACCCCGTCACTTCGCATTTTCAATTATCCGCTGGCAGCCAGTTTCAAACTTTATGGTCAGAATTATAATCAATTTTCAGGTGATGAAAAAAAAATAAATAAATAAACAGCAGAACTGGGGCTGGACGCCGCATTTAATTGCCACCACATTCGTTAACAAGCTTAACTCTTGTCTCGGCGCACTCAGCATTCAAATAGATCCTAATTATTTCTAGTTGAAGGTCTTAAGATTGCCAACTCTTGTGTTGGCTGATGATAAAAAAAAAAATGTCTCTTTTCAAACTTAATCATTACAAGTACATTCAGCAAGTGTAAATGGCTCAGAGGTTGGGAGGGACGCATTAACTCTCGTGTCCATTTTTGGTTGAATGGCAAAGAAAGAAGCAGCAGAAGAAGAAGAAAAAAAAAAAGAAGCAGATTACGGCCCTAAAATCCCACCCTAACTGATGATCGCGCTCATAAACAGTCAATTATAGAATGTTTACTGTGGCGTCTTTTTGTTTCTCTTCGCTTGATAACGTGCGAGACCGGCTTTAGATTGACAAGGATTTATGGGAAAAAGGGGGGAAGAGAAAAAGTCAATCATGTAAACAAGTCCGCGGAGGAGAATTAAAGCGGCTAAATCAAGATTTCTTTTTTTTTTTTTTTTTTCTGTGAAAACGGACAAAAAGAAGACGAGATATACCCGCTGTTTAATGAGGAGAAGGGATGATGGGCAGCGCTCGCATTGTAATATGCAAATCAGAACCAGGCGTCTGACGGAGTTCTAAACCACAAGCCGATACGGAGCGGGACGACTGTGGCGGTAATTGAGTTTCAGGGAGCAGAGTCAAACTCGTGCCTGATAGTTCGGTCAAAATTATTCTTCAGTGGGGTTCAGAGACACTCTATTGAAGTGAACGATTTTTGGAAAAACGCGAACTCGGAAGGTTCGCGAGATGCAGTCGGACGTAAACTATCGACCTGCTTTAACCGTTTCTCTCCGAGTCGCTTCAAAATGTCCCCTCAGAGGCAAATGTCCAGTCCAAACAACTTCTCGTTCCCACAGGCGGAGGTATTCTACAGTCCCCACTTAGACCAATAGATACCAGGTGCTTTAAGAAGGAGAGGACAACCTCGCTGACATCATGCAATATTCACCAAACAAGCACAAACAACATTGATCTTTTCCAATACTGCCTTGTTTACACCATTATTTTTGCACTATAAACATGGTGGAACATTCTTCTTCACTGTTACATCCTTATCACTGCCGCACTTTATACTGTAATGTTATTTTATTTCAATTGCAATCTCATTTCATTGTTGTAAGCTGTATGCAACCAAATTCGTTCTGTATGCAGTATGTACAAAAAAAGTCTAAGTCTACTCTGCTGCAGCCCTCCCTTTGTGCCTGTTTGCATTCAGAGTAGCAAAGTTAGAGTCTATGTATGTGGACGGCTGTGAAACACGTCAACGGAAAACAAAGGGCGGCTTGTGAGGTTCTGGACCCAAGCAGCCGACCTGGACCACATCAAGATCCAGCATCATGCTAATGCTAATGATAAGATCGGCCTACAGCCAAGGCTGGAGGTCAGCATGGCCGGACGATTTAGATTCAATTCAGTTTTATTTATTTAGCGCCAGTTTAATGAAACATGTCATCTCAAGGCACTTTCCAAAGTCAAATTCAATCATATTATACAAATTGGTCAGAAAGTTTCCTCTCTAAGGAAGCCCAGCAGGTTGCATCAAGTCTCTCCAAGCAGCATTCACTCCTCCTGAAAGAGCGTAGAGCCACAGTGGACAGTCGTCTGCATTGTTGATGGCTTTGCAGCAATCCCTCATACTGAGCATGCATGAAGCGACAGTGGAGAGGAAAACTCCCCTTCAACAGGGAGGAAAAACCTCCAGCAGAACCAGAACCAGAATCAGTGTGAACGCTCATCTGCCTCGACCCACTGGGGCTTAGAGAAGACAGAGCAGAGACACAGAAAGCACAGAAGCTCACATTGATCCAGGTGTACTTTCTACGTTATATGGTATTCACGTTATGATGCTAACAGAAATGGCATTTAGCGGCATCTACAAATGCTATTAACCAGTTTATTGTACAAATTCAGAATCATTTAATGTTTCAGAGAGTCTAACACTGGGGGTTAGAGAAGAGTCATATCAAATTCGTTTACCCCCCTGGAAACCTTAACCCTGCCATGGGTAATGTGTGCTGTTGTCTAATGGAAGCGTCTCACTCAGGAAGACCTCGCCAGGACATCGCAGCCATAATCTAGAGTTTACCTGCTTCGTGTCATAGCGGGGGTCATTACCGGTTTTAATTGACAGCTTTAAAGCTGTTTGAAAGCAGATTTAAACCCCAGGTTTTGCCAAGTCAATCGTTCCAATCCTCCGTTCAGGTTTCAGGTCCTTGCTTTACAAACAGGGACTTGATTTCCAGGAGTCCTCGTTCCAGCTGGGGCCCATTTTTAACTGTATAAAACGCAAAAAAAGCTGACAAACTAATGACGGATATTTACAGTTCGCAATTTGTGCTCCCTTTCTTCTTCAGTCGCACTGATTGCTGCAACCAGTGACCATTTCGATGCGTTTGGGATGTTTATGTTTTCAAGATGCAAAGCAGGGACTGGCCTGCTGCTGAAATGTGCTACACAAATAAACTTGACTTGTTTTTTTTTACAGGTTTTCAAGGTCTTCTCTGAGCGTTTTTCATTTTATGTCTGCATTATATGCACAGTCTGAGCTGGTGTCTCAACTAGAGTGTAATGTAGTTACAGAGCGACAATAAAGACTCTTGGTTCTTGAACTGGATGGATTATGCTGTGGGTAGATGATGAGATGGGTTGACAAACGGGTGGAGTGATTGGATTGATGGACGGTTTACACAACAGAACCCAGACCTGGACAAAACTTGTATCTAATTGCATCCTTTCAGACTTGGTGGCAACCCTGAGTTAAATTCTGAGAAAGAAAAAAAAACTGTTTGGGTTAAACTACACATCCCTTTAAAAAAAAATAAAAAAAAAATCCAGATGTTATGGAAAATGTGAGGACGGTGCTTTTATTAAGGTGGTGAAGAGCTTTAAATTAGATTAAAACAAGAGATTTCAAACAATCATGAGCAGTAAATCCGTCAGCCGACCGCCTCTCTCGTAATCAAGGTGTAATTTGCTCCGCAGCTTTGAAGACGGGCTCCCATCCCGTCTCCGCGCGGCCGTGATTGTGGAACAATGAAAGCGGCTGAGAGCAGAAAACCCCTGGCGAATGCTATTAATAAAAGACGCGTCTCGTCACTCTTAATATGGCAGGAAAACCTAACGGCCTTTGAAGTCCTACCCCTTCGCTTAACTTAACCCAGCCTCCGCTCATCTCTCGCTCAAACTCTTGCCTTTAATGTGGCGAGCCGGCCCGGCCTCCCTCGCGCCGTCCCAACGATCACGTCACTGGACGCCTTCGGAGCTGGGATTATTTGTATTTCCTGGTCCGTTTGAGCTTTAAATCACACAAAAGAATCTGGGATGGCTCAGCAGAAAAAAAGAGAGAGAGAGAGAGAGAGAGAGAGAGATCAGGGAAGAAACCACCCCTAAAGTAATGTGGCGCTGCTGAACTCAAACCAGATGAATCTTCTCTATTTTTACCTTTTCCTCTGCCAAGGAAACATCAGGCACATCCTGTACACTTTCCAAAGAGCAGACGGAACAAAGATGTTCACCCCCCCCTCCACAACACACATCTTCCCCTCCAATGTTTGCCTGATCCTGTTGTGTATGATCCTGGTGAGGAGGGTATCAAATGCACTCTCAGATGAGTACGCCCCTCTGGGTGTAGAGCCAGGTACGAGACGCTCAAACTCGCCATGTGGCATCAAAGCATTACAAGATGGTGAAGGACAAAAGGCAGGGGGGTGCAGCTGTCTGCGACTGAACACGGAGGAGAAAACACGGCATCAGACGAGTTTCTGCGCCTAATCTCAGCTCTCAAACATCCGGGAATTAAAGAAGAAGTATCGGAGCTCCACGGTAACTCTGGAGGAGATGTAGAGAGCCTTAGCTCAGATGGGAGAATCTGTTGAAAGGACGACCAAAAGTCGTGCACCACACAGATCTGACCTTCACTGCAGAGCAGCTACAGGATTGTCCTGTTGAAGTTTCCCTAAAGCACTTTACTAAGGTTCTCTGGGGTCTCTATAGAACAGCTGTATCAATACCGAGTTTAAATTACAACCAGGGAAGGTTGTAGGATCCTAACAACGCTATAAAGATAGTAGAGGAACCTAGGTGCCATAACCCTAATATTTCACCATTTCCTAAAACATTTATTTTCAAAAAGTCTTTACAATTACTTTGATATGACAGGAAGCCATAAAGACCCTGAGTACTCTACATGTACCTACAGTGGTACCTGCAAAGGTGCCTTTGGGGTTACTCACTGGCAACCTAGAGGGGTACTTTCATAGAATCTAAAGTACTAATGGGAGAGTATACTCAGTGGTACCCAGGCTACCCACAGGATTACTACTGAGATACATCAACAGGGTAACTTGCAACTTACCTGTGACATACTCTGATGAGTACTAATGCAGTATTGTACAGTAATGGGGATAATTGGGTCTCAATGGGCTCAGGGTATTTTAAGGTGATTTGTACCTACAGAGAACCCATTTATATACAGTGTGCTTACAGGGTGCCAATGGGGTACTCAACTAGTACATTATATAGTAATCCCGTATCCCTAGGTGTGTGGGTGTATGTATATATATATATATATATATATATATATATATATATATATATATAGATATATATATATATATATATATATATATATATATATATATATATATATATATATATATATATATATATGTGTGTAGCAGGGGTATGCATATATGGAGGTTCCCTATATATACCAGGGGTATATATTGGGAACTTATACATACCTCTACTAGCATATACGTATACCAGTAGGGGTATACCTATGTACAGGTTCCAGGGGTATGTATAGGGAACTTATACATACCCCTACTAGAATAAACCTATACTAGTAGGGGTATTCATATATACAGTAAGTTCCCTATACATACCCCTGGTATGTATAGGGAACTTACTGTATACATACCCCTACTACTATTGATTTTAAAATCTTAATGTTTGTTTTTAAATAGTTAAATGGACTAGTCTCACCCTGTATATCTGAACCTTTAAGTCTTCCTGTACCTGGGAGTATGGATTAACTTATAACTAGATGCTATTTAGTTTACTTCTTACCCTGTACTTGCAGGGTAGCTGTCAGGGTTCTTATAAGGTAGCAGTGAGGTACTCTACCAGTTATCTATGGAGTAGCTTTCAGGCTACATACAAGTATGAAGGTGCTAGCAGTTGAAGAACAGGGCTAGGTATTCATCTGGCTGTTTAATTTTTTCCTCAAATTTACTTATTTACACCCAAGACTGCAATGCAATAATCAGAATTGATGGTTTTGCTTAAACTACTTTATAGTCTTTAACCCTAAACACCAACCAACCTTTCCGGATGATCTATGTGTTGCAACCATGAAATCAACTAGCTGGTTTACATCATCCTGATTCCTGAAGCTAAGCTTTTCCAACTACAGCAGAAACGTTTGCATGTAAAGCACATAAAACCCTACGATAAACAGACAGTACGTTTAATGCTTTGCTTCCATGTTTGTGCTGCAGAAATCCAGTCCAGTGACAAACAAGCCCTTTGTGTTGCATTCATAGATCTCTGCAGCCATAGATCTAGTCGTGTTAGATCAGCTCCTGCTCAGAAGATGTTTTGGTTAGGAGCTAAAATCACAAGTAAATGCTTCTTGTTAAGTCCAACGCTAGGAAATCAGCAGCTCCCTTAAACAACATGAAGGGACAAAATGAGCAACTAGAACGTCCCCTTAGCCCGTTTGTTTTTCTCTGCACACCTATAATAACCCTAATCCTTACTTTACTTTGTTTGATGCGGCTTGACGTTAGAGCTACATTTGTTAACACGGCCCTACAGCAGCAGGGGCGTTCCCAGACGTTCTTCACCTCCGCCTCAGCCAATCAGAACACAGCGCGCCCGCATAAAACCGTATGTGTAACAAAATCTCCAATCCGCTAATGGCCTCATAAAAAAAAAATAATAATAAAAAAGGCCTTTCAGTCTAACAGAGGCCTCGTGTTCGCGCCGCTGCGGCGAAAAAGACGAATAAAAAACCACTCGGGGTGTTTCCGCTGCGTCCAAACAACGCGGCACCTGTGGCTATTCAGCGCGGGCGCTCTCAGATGGCCCGCCATCATTGTAATCACACGTAATCACTCGTCGTCGATTTCCATCTTTTGCTTCAGCACGTTCCGATCGAGCCGATTGTTTATCATCAATCTGCAGAAAATAAAATATAAAAAAGCGGAGATTGTTTTACGTCGGCGGCCATTCCTCCATTTCTCTAATTGCTTCTTCATATTTTTGGGTCCAGGACGCCACACATAACTCACTGGGCTCCATAAACGCGCGGCAGAGATTAAACCTAGGCCCCGCTGTGGGAGCCGCGCGGGTTATTTCTCCTTTAAAAACCCGAGCCGCCGCCTTTACATCCCCAATCCTTATTAGAGACATTGGAGGACGCGGCGCAGCCAGGAGGCAAAGCTCTGATATATATGATTCAGTGTCATTTGCAGGGAAAATCTGGGTTTTACAGCAAGGCTCATTTTGCCTTTTCTTTTCCACTGCAGCAGTGCAAGATTTTCTTATTACGCATGAAAAAAAAAAAAAAAAGTGCTCAACCTTCCAGGGCAATTAAAGAAAACAACCGGCAACAGACTCACACGAGGAGGTAGTGAAAAATATGGTTTCCCTGCCAATACGGGCGTCAGGCAACCTATTTTGTCATTTATTCTGGGAGGACACGCCGCCTGTCGCAGTGACGGTCGGCTCCACAGCAAAGCGCGTCGCTCTAATTTATGTACCCAGTTTTATTTTTTATTTTTTGCACACAACTGGCGCACATCCATCTGTGGCCGGGCCTCGCTTGCAAAAGCCTCATAATTTAAACTTCTGAGAGAATCAAAGGGGTGGAGTGTCCCTCGCCTCACTTTTTTTTTCCTTTTTTTTTTTTTTTTTTGCTCTTTAGTGGTTGGAGGAGAGAGAGAGAGAGAGAGAGAGAAACGTTCCTCCTGCAGCGAGAGCTGCAACACAGGGATGATAAATTATCAAATTATAACCTCCGCCTCAAATTATTGCTTATATTTGAGGTTAATCTGGGTTTAAGCAGCATTGGAAACCAGTTGTGCTGGGTGTTTTTTCTGCAGCGCCTTTTTCAAAGAAATGGAAATATTTGGTTGTAGGTGAAAAAATATATATATTTGCCCTTAAAACCTTGAAATTTGCTCTGCCAGCCTTGGCAGCACTTGTTGCACCCTGGAGTGGCAGGAAACTTGACCCGCTCTGCTTCACAGAAACATTTTAGTACCACCACAGTGGAGGGTTTTAAAGCACGGCCACATCACATATATCACATTTAAGTTTGAACTTTGACTAGGCCACTCATAGTAGGACTGGGGCTTATTCTGCAGCTGGACGGCCAAACTGGGGCTGAGCTCTGGAACAGCATTTATGGCTCCAACGATCACATGACATCCATGTTTTGAAGCAGAAAGCATCCCCAGACCATCACACTACCACCACCATGTCTTTTTCTGACACACTGCAAAGACGGAGCTAAAAATAAGTAAAATGTTCTTAAAAATCAGTGTATTTTTCCCTGATTTGAACAGCTAAATAAGATGATCTGCCAATGGAATAAGATTTTTGCACGTAAAATAGGAACAATTCATCTCCAACATCTCATTTCAAGTGCAGTATATCTAATTATCTTATTTTAGTGGTCAAAATACTCATTCCATTGGCAGATCACCTTATATACCAGCTCAAATCTAGGACAAAAACATAAATTTTAAGAACATTTTACTTATTTTTAGATCCGGTTTTGCAGTGCATGATGTAACGGGACGTGCACCTTTAAAAAAAACTCATCAGTCCAGAGAATATTTTCCTGTAGTTTTTGTGTATGTGTGTGTTTTGGCAGATGTTCTGGGACATCTTTGTCTCTCTTTTTGTTGAATCGGCAGCTCTGGCTTGACATGGTTCTTCATTGTGCCGGCGCTAATTCTCAGTTTAAGCCTGTTTTTATGTTTTATACGGCCTACATTTGTGGTCCACGTCTCCAACTGTGGTTCTCTGGAGCCGAAAAGCCTTAGAAATGATTTGCTGCCCGTTCCAGACTGACGGATGCCAATGGCACCTTCTGTTGCTTTCTCACATCTTTTAGCCTACTTCATGTAGTCAGACAGCTTCTGTTTAAGTAATCTCTTGATTCTACCGGTCCGAATAGTCGGGTCAGGGTGCGGCCGGACAGATTCAACTCTGCTTTTCTGAAAATCTAATTACACAAACCCATGATTTAAAGGAGGTTTTTTTTTTTTTTAACCTACAGAGAAATGATCAATGAATTGTATAGATGAGACAAAAATAACAAATACAGAAGAAATCTGTACATTTGATGACCAAATCAGCACAGAAGTGATTAACTGGACACGAAAAGCAGCCATCTTAACCTTTAGACCTGAACCTGCAGAAATCCTGATGTCATTGCTACTGTAGCGAAGATTAGTTCATTTTTAGACGTTTTATCCATCTTCCAAACCTGAGTATTCATTCACTGGGGAGGATAAAAAAAGATATATTTGTATGTAATGCATAAGATTAAAGGATTTTTAACCTATTCGTCCCCTAACTTTGATCACTTTT